>NC_142521.1:43608464-43780964 GCF_964205215.1 Stylophora pistillata
TGTTGATGGTGCCTAAAACTCTCCACAGGACTGATAACTCTATCAAGAACCATTGGAATTCAACCATGAGAAGAAAAGTGGAAAGTGCAGGATATGATCACTATAGAAAGATCAGATACCATTTGGTAAGGAAACCTAAAGTTGATTCATAATGTAGTTTGTAAAGAAAGAGAGGCTAGTGCATTGGGAATTAAGAGTTGCTTTGGACTTCCCCCTATACAATTCAGTGATAATCATGTTTGTGTTAATAAGCTTTACACTTTGTTCTTGGCAGATCTTTTAACCCTTTTCCTACCAAGGATATATATATGCATCCTCAAATAAAAAACCATTACAGAGAGCTTGGTTGTTGTGGCTTGAATAAATTATTTCCAGTTGTTAAAAAAAATTCAACATGGCTACCAGTTGGAGAGGGTGCCTGGCTGAGCTTCGTTAAATATGAGTTGTTCTTCACTTAGTTCTGATTATAGTCCGTAATAATATTATGTAAGGGCCAAAGTGATAATTTATTTTTGTGTGTACTTTAGTCTGAAAAGCGTTACAGCAAAGGACATCTTCTGTCAGTGAAGAAAGGTAAAACATTAAACTGCATTCTAACTGTTATACAATAAGCTAAACATTCTGCTGTATGCAATATATTATGAGGTGTTGCTGTAACTTGTGAGCCAACTGATTTTTCCCTCAGTCAGTAATTCCTGGTCAACTTGCCAAATCAATGTGCATGTATGCATCCAAGCTGAGATCAAGAGATGCAGAAGAGTGTTCTCTCAAAGGTTTAACTCCTAAGCTTTTTAGTGTGCAGGAACTCC
Source organism: Stylophora pistillata (assembly GCF_964205215.1). NCBI lineage: Eukaryota > Metazoa > Cnidaria > Anthozoa > Scleractinia > Pocilloporidae > Stylophora > Stylophora pistillata. The sequence continues at coordinate 43,609,274 of NC_142521.1, forward strand.
ATTGACTTATCTCACCCCAGGGTTCTGCAGGGTTGTAAGATTAATTTTTAATTTATTAGATTGGCTGACAGGCAAGGACACCGCAACAGCTTGTGCCAATTATAGCGGGCCCAGTAAACCCACCCATCCCACCCCAGGGGAGGACGTCCATTGCACGGTAATCTCGTGTGTGGGAAATTAACATCTCCTGCCCCCAACCCTGCAGGAGATGGGACCTCCATTTGTTCGTCCCTATCCGAGAAGACTAGAATATCTAACCATTTCTTGATTTTTTATAGAAAGGTTGCAAATGTAAACCCGGGTCATTTTTTTTTATCTCAGATAGGTGGGTTGCTTGACACCTACCTGGCATCCCCTACCTTCATGTAAACAGGGTGTATTTGCTATCTACTGCATTTTCTATTGAAAATCCTAATTTGATGAGAATTCTGAATAATGAGCATATGTTACCAAATTCAGATAATAATTTCTCAAGACATGACTGGTTTCAGTTTGGCAATGATTGTCAGGAGTCAGCATCATCAATAGAATATTGTGCTGCTGTTGCTGCACTACCTTTATGCACAACACTAAAATACATGGCCAAAGGTCATGTATTGGGCCCATTGGGCCAAGCTACCCAGGGCCTTTCACAGTAACCTTGTTTCAGTATGTCAGAAGGCAACATCTGGGAGAGGCCTGGGTCAGAATGTACTTACTGTAATAATAATAATAATAATAATAAACTTTATTTATAAAGCGTCTATATCACTAATTGCTCTAGGCGCTTAACAATAGCACAAAATGTATTAAAAGAACACTGAAAAATCTAGCAGCTCTATATATAAGCATGGAAATTAAATAGAAATATATTTACAAATCGAAAAAGGCTTGGTGAATTAAATATGTCGTTAAGTGTCTTTTGAAAGATTTCAAGGAATCAGCATTTCTTAAAGATGTGGGTATGCTGTTCCATGGTTTAGGTCCTGCAATAGAAAATCTTCGATCACCATAAGACTTAAGCTAAGATCTCGGGACTTGAAGTACCTTATTTGAACAAGAACGCAAAGAGTAGGAGCTGGTACAAAAGCTGAGCAAATTGGATATATAACTTAGTGAAAGTCCATTGATAGCCTTATATACTAACAGTAAGATTTTCTAAGTAATGCAGTATTCAACAGGCAACCAATTGCAATGTAAGTCTATTAAAATGGGAGTTATATGTTCATACTTCTTTGTGACTGTTATTATATTTATAATATATAATTCAATAAGGCAACCATATTTCAGTATTGTAGAGATGTTGTAAAGCATAATCTATGATAATTTGGACATTCTGTACTCTGCTAGTCTCCCTTGCAGTCATTTCCGGCGTCGTCACGCAAGCAAAAACTCCCCCACCAACGGCTGCTCACATTCAAACAACATTCCTTTCTGGAAATTGGCCAATCAGCATTTACTTACCATATTCTGGAAAGCGTTCACGCCTCAATAATCAAACCAACCATAGAGTTCGTATTATCTGAGCGTTGAAACTGACTAAATGAAGATGCTTTCAACTCAGTGCGAGATACTTGTGGTACTGAGAGCTTGAATTCGAATCAGAGAGAAGCCATAACAGTAATTATAGAAGAGAGAAGAGATGTTTTTATAAATTTGCCCACAGGATTTGGGCAAACAAAACAGCGATCATTACCATAATTTCCGGCCGATTATTGCATGCAGCGAAAAAAAAATTCAACAGATTACCCGCACTGGTGGATAACCCGCACCTTGAAAACAAAGAAAATTTGTACAAATGTGCTCTACAATTCACAATGTTGCATACTCGACAGAATGCAAATTCGTGGCCACATTTTGTGCGAATGATCGTTCAGTGCCATGTTGATTTCTCAAAAAAATACTTGATATCTCTGGTTCTACTGGGCCTAACAAGTCCCTTTAAACAGGAAAATTCTCTTCAGCTGAAGCTAGTGTCAACTGGAAATTTGTTACTGATGCACCGGTCATCCTCGGTTTATTTTTGTGACCATCAAGGTTTTGTTTACACGCGTGCCGATAGTAATTTGTTCGTCGCACAGCTAATTGTGCGTAAAATAAACTTGAGTTGGCATCATGTTTTCGCGCCCCTTTGTGGCACTCTTAATACAATAAAATTCATCTGAGGGGTGGAAACGCAGGTAGGTGAGAATTTTCTTCAATTCAACCGCCAGTAGATTTCAAAATTGTTACATAACCCGCACCTCCCTCCCACAGGGGCGCGTGTTTTAGGAAAAATCAACAGATTACCCGCGGGTAAACGGCTGGAAATTACAGTATCTAATATTTTCTTCAGAGTTTCGATGACATGGCATTCCATCTTTAGAAACTAACGCTAATGCGCTTCCTGTGAATTTGCTGGAATAAAAATATCGTGTTCATTGTTTGTTTGTCAGACAATAACTTTATTTTGATTGGATAACACATTACAATGGGAAAGGAATGTTGTTCGAATGTGAGCAGCCATTGGTGGGGGAGTTTTTGCTTGCATGACGACGCCAGAAAAGACTGTAAGGGAGACTAGCGCTCTGCTGACAGGCTATTCATTTCAAACCAGCTGACAGTCAATAGTTAACTCAGTTACCTCTTCACAAAGTTGTTCTTTTACATTTAATAGACGATTTTAATTAGACAGCTGTAACACTTACTAGTGACACCCGTGACAGGTGTTACTGGTGACAGTTCAATTGAGAACCCTGATTGTTCGGAATGTTAACTGTAAAAACTGCCTTTGGTATGATTAATTATGCAGAAAATCAGCTCTGAAACAGGATTCAATAATATATTTTTGCTAGATATCAAATTCCAGTCTGAGTGAGGTATGTGCTTGTGAAAGTTCATTGTAATTTGTTTCTCTAGCAGATAAGAGGAGGAGAGAGGAGGCAGTGTATCATTCATCAAATGACGATTCACCAACAATGATTGAAGAAAACAGCTATTCAGGCACCAGAAACAGAAGTAGCTCAGATTTAACAAATATAAAACCAAAACCAGCAAATCAAGATACTCTACAAAGTACAACTGGAAAGCACAACAACAATGGAACAAATCCAGGCTTGATGTCTCCCTTTAGAAATACATTCATATTGTCCCCTGGGTCTTCGGATGCCCTGTTAGATTCTGATCCCTCCTCTTGGGGTGATATCAGTTCATTTGACAAGGGTGGTAGTGTGGGCAAGAATTTGGCATTGTCAAAACTGACATCTCCTGGTACCAGAGGTAAGCCTTTGTAGAGCTGTTTCAGTTAATATGTAATTTGCTGTACTTTCATGTGCCTGCAAAATTAAACATGGAAGCATTGTGTAATTTCTGAGTTAAAAAAAAAAACAAAAACACCTATGATAGTGGCTATGAGGTACTCTGTAATAGACAATACTCCCTTTTATCGCACGACTCAGGCAGTCAGAGGGCCAATAACTAAAATCAACCAATCAAAATGCTCTATTGCTGGTCAATATTCTCTCAGTATTGGACCGGGCACTGTCCTGAATGGTCCCGAATTATACCGCACTTGTGTCCCTTTGAACTTCAGTCGTATAATAAATCTCTTATTAACCAACCTTGCTCGGGACCATACTGGTAGAATATCGGCCCTCGGTTCATACTGTCAAGACCTTGGGCTGATATTCTCCCAGTACAGCCCTCGTGCTTGGTTAATAAGATATATGTACAATCCATGTAGGTTAGAAACATACTAGGCTATAATGACTTGATACTAGGGAAATTGCAAAAGGGCTTCAATTAGATGGTCTCTACACTTGTGAGCTGTCTTAGCCTTATTGTTTAGCCTGTGCATTGATGAGAAAATAAATAATATGTGACCCTCCATACACCGAATCAAAATATGGCGTCCAATTTAAATTGCCATTGTTCTGGACTGACTAGCCTCTCACACATGGGATAATCCTTTTATGTTTCCATGTCAAGACGAGGCTAGTAAGTCCAAAACAATGGTAATTCAAATTGGACGCCATATTTCGATTCGGTGAATAGGACTTTAAAGCTAAAGGTGATAGCATGCTCACAACACGGATTATGCATAGATTTAACAAAGAAGAGCGCGCTTGTTTTGTTTTGCAAGACTTAACACACTAAATCTTTTGTTTCTCTTAGTGTGCAATCAGTAACACGCTTCTATAGCTGAGCGATCAGTAGCGCGCTTAGTGTGGGATTGATAGCACGCTTTACTGTGCGATCGATAGCACACTTAGTGTGCGATCGATGGCATGCTTAGTGTGCGATCATTGGCGTGCCCTGTACAAAAATTCTCAGCAAGACACCAGCCATAAAAATATGCTAATCAGCGAGAATCAAACATGACAAGTCATGGTGATGATTCTGCTGACACGAGCGAGACAAGTAAACGAGAAGTGAGCAAGAACAGAGCAAGACATGTGTGCCGCCGAGTGCGTCTGATCTGGCCATATTCAAGCCCTCCCATTCAAAAATTTATGGCCAGACACGAGCGAGATTCAAGTCAGACAACAGTCTCCCTCTTAAAACCAGCAAGAATCTAGCAACGAATGTTTTTCTCTCTATGGAACGGTCGTGAAACCAAACGCGGCTTATGTTTATTCCCAGCCCTAAGACACTCCAAACTTTCTGTGATATTTTAGCGTAGTGGAATACTTGGAAATGAAGGCTGAGAGTTTGGACAAGCTTGGTCTTAATTTGGCAAGCAAAACTACAAAGACAACAGAAATTTTGTAGAAGTGCATAGTCTGTTTATATAAATACTTGTGACTTTTGCTTGCACCAGCATATTTTTAGGTTTCAAATTACCGTTGAAATTTATTAGAGTAAAATCTGCGTGAACACTGGAACTGAATTTTGACAAACCTGGCATGGCATGCTCGTGTTTACTTTGAGCAAACAACGTTTTTGGTCATCATGCTATTCACCCGCTCAAAAAATATTCCCCAAACTTTACCACGCGAGATTTGTTTTGTGTTTGTCCAAGAAAATATATCTACAACACAATACACAAGACTTGAAATGGTCGATGTTTATGACCGAGAAAAGATTGAAAACAGCAAAGCACACCATCGGGTGCTGTAAATCCGACTAAAGACTACTTCGAAGAAACTGCGAAAAGCAATGAGTTACGTTGACTTTGAAGCTGAATCTCATCGTCTTTTATGCTTGTAAAATGGCAATCGATGGTGTATGTCAGAAGGTTGAAATAAAGTGTGTTCTATGAAGCAAAAGATTTTGCTAACGAAGTGTGCTCTTGGACACACTTTAAGCTTGCTAAAACTGATTTCCTTTGTTCTAAAGTGGAAGTGTGCTATCACCTTTAGCATCAAAGTCCTTTGGAGGGTCATATTGACTGACATCAGAGAGCAGTAATTTGCCCCCTGAGGTGTTGCTCTTCTGCTTACTTATAGCGGGAAGAGTGTCAAATGGGGCACAAATCAATTCCTTTGATTCAACTCAAGAAGTGCTCTTTTCTTTGCACTTACAGTTTGTTGTCAAAGGTACATGTAATAATTCAAATGATGCTTTTTAGAAGGCTTTGCTCTTGCAAAACAGACCTTGTTACACTTTCAAAAATGTTAACGATTCCTGGAACTATTTGCAAAGGTTGAATGCCAATTTAATAAATTATAACTGGCCAAAGACCATGTTGTTTAATTTTGGGTATAGAAAATTAAGTCCTATGTCATGTTTCCTCAGGGTACAGATTTGATGGGAATTCTATTGCCAGTCTTCAGATGGATGGCGGGTGAGTTTTTGGAATGAACTGTTTCCCTTTTGATCCTACGCACATAATTATTCAGGGCCCAGTTTCAACCTTTTGACCCTGGCCCTTCAAATGACCAGTATCTAATTTCTCCTTATATTATCACCCCTGAATCACACATTAAGGTCAGGAGAATAAAGGAAATGATCACAAACTTAAGAAGATCTTGATTGTTTCATACATTCTCCTAGTCAGCACCTTAGGAAATGTATAGAGAATGGTATGGAGAATATGCATACTGATGTCAGGGTGTAAAGAGCTGACATTGATTTGGAATTTTCTAAACATTAGCTGACCAGCATTTATGTCTACATTGTGCAGAGATTGTTTGTTTTGATAGATTTTTCCTTTCATTTTCAGATCTTTAATACCAATTACTTCACCTGTAATGCAGAACAGATTTAGCACACCACCAACTATTCTAAGACGAGGACGTAAAAGAAAAGTATCCTTCACAAATATATTGAATGGAGTTTGGGAAATTGAATCACTCTTTCTTCTGCATTCAGGGTTTCTGCAGGACCTGGAAAGTCCTGGAATTTTATTTTTCTTGGGAATGTCGGGGTTAAAGGTGTAATTTGAAGTCCTGAAAAAAATAGTTATAATTGAGCCTTGGAAAAGTTCTTCAAATTTGTTTCTGGAAAAGGGTATGTACCCTGTGCATGTTTTTGTCTTTATTGATTTCTGTTGTGTTGAGGCATATTCCTTAACACTCTTCCTTCAGTCTACTGACATGGAGTCCAGTGTCAATACAGAAACATCCTTCAGCAGTCCTAAAGGAGCAACCCCCATTAAGGCCTTGCCGTTCTCACCATCTCAGTTCCTTAATTCTCCTGGAAATTCAAGCAAAGTTCAGACTTCAACTCCAGCCAGTGAAAAATTTAAAGTCAGTTTAACCAACACAACACTGCATACTCCTGGTGCACTAGAATCAAGCTCAGGCGAGGATCCTTTCCGAACTCCACGCATCAGAAGAACTTTGTTGAGTGTATCTCCACGCACTCCAACACCTTTTAAAAATGCCCTCAAAGTGTTGAATGACACAAAAATGGCACATGTAAGTTGCATATTTGAAGATAACAGTTAATGTAAAAACAAAAAAAAAAGTGCCCTTACAGCTAGGATTAGAAATTTTCATGGTACAGCATAAGTGGTTGTTTACTTATAACAGCACACTTTATAATCAGTTTTTTTTTTTTTTTTTTTTCCAATATTCTATGAAATGTTTTGGAGTGAACAGTAAATGACAGCAACAACAACCTCATGAGTATTAAAATGAACATGGGTGACTACCTGTGTTAAGTTTGTTGAAAGACCCTGCTCCTCTCTGTATGCTTTTTCAGGGGCTGGGAAAGGGGTACATTTTCGGACAGGTGTGACTTGGATTGTAGCTACTATTTCAACTATGACTGGGCTAATGTGGAGATGAAGGGACTTCTTTGTGAACACTTTTTTTTTGATGGAATTACTTCTTTATGCACTTGATACATGTACATGTATCTTAGAGGCCGACTTCAGGGGATTTATTTTACTTTCTGTATTGTGTACAAGAATTCCTCTAGAGTGACAGACATAAATCCAGCCTCTTACAACTGTATTGCATTTTCAAACTTACCGGTTGTATATATATTTTTCAGACACCTGACAATTTTGAAGCAGATTTCAATGAAATCATTAAACGAGAGGAGGAAGAAAGTGGTGTTCACTTATCATGCAGTGGGCAAAAAGCATCCTGTAGGGTACGGACTTCCCTTGAGGAAAAATATGCCAAGTTGAGCAAAACAACAACAGCATCCTCTGCTAATGGATCAGAGGAACAACCAAGTGCAATTAAACAAGAGCAAAGTTACATGATTGTTGAGTGTGTTGTGGTATGTAATGTGAATTACTTCTTTTTTTCTTATAATCACACCACAGGCATCCCAAGCTTACAACTCAAGGAAAAGCAAAAGATTATCTCATGAAATCATCATGCACTGCTGTGTGATGCAGTTTTAAGTTACCATATTTATTCACTTATAATGCACACCATTTTTTACAACAAAATATGCTTGTTGGATCAAAATCTGCTGAAAACTTGGGGTGAGTCTTAAAAACCGAGTATTTTCGCGCAACAAAATCTTAAGATCACAATTTTAGCAGAACTTACAGTTACAAAAACGGGAGAAAACACTAGTTGTTGGTCATTAATGTTTTTAGATCTGGTGGTTCTAAAAAGAACTAGGGTGGCTCTGAAAAGAGCTGTTGTGGTGGTTCTGAAAGAACCGTTTCTTATACAGCCTCCATCAAATGACCAGGAAACTTATCCCACACGAGCAGGGCTTTTTGGTCTGAGATGTAGCGAAGATTGTGTGTAATCCAGTCCTTTATTCCTATGAATTAATAAGGAATACTACTTTTAGAATACTGATCAACTTCAAAAGATCAATAACAAAAGCAAACATTTACTGCAAAAGCAAACAAACAGAAATTTGAATATGTTCTTAACAGCATGTGCTCAGTAACATGATATCCATGAGTACAAAACAATCATTCGAACGATGTTTCAAATTCCTCGAATCGTGTGTGTCACTCGCTCAAAATTTCCTTCTCTGAATAAACAGTGTAGAGATAACACTTGCCCTTTTCATCTGTCCAGCCTTTTTTGTGTACTGAAACTTGCACCCTCTGTGGCATGTTGATATTCAGCTGTTGAACTGGGAGTTTTTCGCCATTTGCTTTCACTGCCAAAGCAACTGCGAAACTTTTTCAGATCCATCACACCTTTTGTTAATGCTCAACCTTTTGGTGCGTCTTATAACCGAATATTTTCACAAAACTTTCCATTTGGGAACTTGGCTTGACTAAGTTGCCAAGTTTGGGGTGTGCCTTATAACTGAATAAATATGGTATGCTAGAAACCATTGAGAATTTGAATACGTTGCAAGGAATAGTATGGAGAATGAGATGTGGTCGATTTGCAACACTAATATTCTGAAATATGAACATTTTACACATGGGATTGATAAAACATACTCCTTGTGTGTTTGTTGAGGATTTCTATTGTTTTGAGCTTGCTTTGTTGTTACTATTTTTCCTGTTATAAGATGAAAAACAGGGAAAAAAGTGATTCATCATTTATCACTACAATCAAAACAATAACTTCTTTTTATTCATACTTTTACTACTGGTGGTTTTTTGCTTGCCTCTGCAATTCTAGGAAAAATTGGCATGAGCTGTTTGTTCTCAGAAATGGTTTGTTTATCTTGTCTTTAGGAGGATTCAGGTGTTGTCCAGACTTCAGCTTTACCCTCGCCTTCCAAGGATTCGTCATTTATCAAACCATCAGAGATCTTTGGCCAACATAACCCCTTTGCCACACCTAGTTCTGTGATGTCTGAAACTGGAGTAAGTGGAAAGAACCTGCCCCAAACCACACAGGTTGATCATTTCTTATGCCCTAGTGCTGTGGATTTTCAGGTGACTTTTGGCTCTCAAGTGTTTGCTTTAGACCTCAGCATGTCACTAAGTAACACTTCCAATGCCGTACATTTAAGACATAACTGTAATGTTGTTATTATTTTCTTCTCCATATTATACCTAAATTAGGTTTGCAGAAAAAATTTGGGTAATTCTTAAGCAAAATAGGGTCAAGATAGCTAACTTTAGCCCAAGTTCATGTGTTCAAGGTGGCATAGTGAAACTTAAAAAAAAAAAGATTACTAAAGAAAGCAATACAAGTCTCTTATTGCTGAGAGTAAAATGCTATTTAGTCAAAACAAGAGCTGGTGGGTGAATGTTTTTGCAAAATAAAGATTAATCATAAATAATTTATAGACTCTTTAATGGCTGATTAACATGATGAAGACAGATAATTGAGTGTTTTAAGTTCTTGGCAGCTTTTAATTTCATAGTTTCCCTTGAGGAAGTGAACCCAGTCCCTTAAATTCTTGCTCCGATTCTTTACCTCAGAGAGCTTGGTGATGAGCTCGAGCTTAGCCATGACTAGGTTTTTACATGCAGTTAAAAGAAATAGATCTAGATTGAAGTAAAATCTGTAAACTTAGAAGATATGTTGTTTCTTTCTTCACCATGGCTTTACAAAGGAAAGAAATCTAAGTCCCCTAAAGAATACAAATGCTTTCTAGCAGCAGATAGTTGTTCTCACATGGCCAATTTTTTACAATCATATTTTAGCGGCACAGAAGAAAAGGCCATCCCATGCGCATACTGCGATTTCAAGAGACACCACAGAAATCAGCACCAAAGGTATAGTTAAACTTCTAGTGCCAACACTGCACTGAGCTTCTGAGCAGAGTTTTGAGAAGCACAAACTTTGCAGTTGAAGTCTTCAGCAAATGTAATTAGCTTCTAATTTTCTTCTTGTCACACCTAAATGTTTTCTGTGGTGTTTTATTTTGGCAGCTTGACTCAGCTTGGGAGCAGGTGGCATGCGGTAAAACTCCTGATCAACAGCTGCTAACACAACAAGCTCATCAGTTTTTTGCTAATTACCGGCCGGCAGCACGCACACTTCAATTCAATACAACTACAGTGGCTTAAACTGAATAGTCTGGTTTGTCACTTATTTGTTTTCCTCTTGTGTGAACCCAGGATGTTATCAATGAATAAATCCCTGATATTCAAATCTAGATAATTTAATATTTTAAGAAAAAACAAAATAAATAACAATATAAAGAAAATTGTAGAAACAGAAAAACAGGTCAAACCAAAACATTTAATTTAAAAGCACAGACCTATATAGTTAGACATAAGGAAAGGTTCACCAGCCATTTGAGTATAATCATTCTTGAATGCAAATTGCTGGAGAGAAAGCTTTAGGGTGCTGGAGTTTTATATCTCGTGAATTAACTCCCTTCTCTAAAGCAAAAAGGTGTGGCTTATAATAGAACATAAGGTGCACCAATTGTCTACTTTCAAGAAGACATTGTTTAGGCTTTATTTCAGAGCGATACAGCATGACAAAATCTAAGATGGTTTTGAATTTATATTAGTTGCTGTGAAGTATATGTGAATTAGAGGCTTTCAGAAAATCTAGTATCTTTCTTCATGTTATGTAAACTAGAATTAAGTCACTGACCAGGAGATAAAATGTGGGCTGAAATCAAAATCTTAAAAGTTTATACCAGATCACAAAAAGAAAGCTCTTATTTGGTGACTTGCAAAAGTAGATTCAGCCTTTTTTAGGGTGAGATGTATATTTGAGGTACATTTGTACTGATTTATGCAGACTTGTTTTTCCCTTTAAAACATTGTTACATCTCGGCCAACATTTGGAAGAAAAGTTTGTTGCTGTATTAACTCTACACAAGGTCATGCTGAGAAGCACTTGTGGCAGGTTGCTGTGTGGTGAATACTTCCTTATTACATATAACAGGTTCAGATTTCTTTTTCGTGATAAGGAAATTCAGCCATTTTTGCTTTACTCTATGTGAGGTTCTGGAAGTTTCATTTGATTTAATTGAACTAGGAAGGTTTCCATGGTTGTGACTGATCTAGCTCTCGGGTCAGTGAACACACTCCAAAACCTCCAGTTCAGTTTTGATTTTGATTTTAGGCTTTACAATTTTTCTGTCAATTCAGAAGCGATTTTCTATTGTTACCTCTGAAGGTTTCCTGTGATCCTTAAATTTTTTTCTGCAGATAAGTTAGATATAGTATCACTGCATTAATCCATTAATATCTCCATGCATCTCCAGTACAGTACAGTACATCCAGGAGTACTGATTCATCCAAATATATACTTATTCAAGTTCACTCGTTTTATCTTCACTGTATGACTAGAAACTTACGTCTCGTTAGCAGCCAATCTGGAGTATGTCACGTAACGTTCCCTGTTTTGTGACGAGCGTGGCGTGACATCTCCAATAAAGGCTGAGAAGAGGTAACTTGACAACTCTTGTAATGCAAAGGTGAATCAGTATTTTTAAGAAGAAAAATTAATCTTTTCTGAAAACAAAACGTGTTCAACAATTGGCAATGAATGTGCAGATGTTTGGTAGAATTGCAAGGAGCGAAATCGTAGAAAATGATAGGGATGTCATCCAAATTACTTTTAGAAAGTTTATAGTGGCTCTCTAACCACCAGTAGCTCAGTTTAATAAGAATAATATTAGCTAATATCTTTCCATGTGGTTGTCAGAGGTATGTCGTAGAGGTAGTATTAGACACTGTCAATGATAAAAACGATGTGTACGCGTTGGGTTATTTTTTTAAAACCATTTTTTCCTTGTAAATACGTTTTTCTTTTTTATTTTGTACAGAAATAAAGTATTTCGAAATTCTTCCTGTGGGTTTTGTTTTGCGTTTTGTTTACCTGTTTCGTTAGCTTCGCAACATGTTTACGTTTTCCCTTCTAGGAAATTTAAATAAGAATAGGTCCAATCTTAAATTAAACCACTTTAACAAAGGGCACGCCCACCCCCCACCACCATCGCAATCTTCCTTATTGTAAAACAGATTAAAGTCCCCGTTTAATGGCTGAAGGCGGAAACCATCTGCAGGGCCGGAAGAATCTGATTTGGCCCCGCTAGATGAAATGCGCAAAGAGAAGAAAGGAAAGACTGGCGGCCATTTAACGAAATGCATACTGACTAAGATCGCGTAGAAGTGAAAATATTTGGCATGATAAGTAGTCCTCGCTGTGCTCGCACCCAAGTTTCCTTCGTAGGTCGATCCGTTTGGTTCCGTCTCGTGCGTTTACTCCCCCTCTAAGGCAGCACCTTGTGTGACGAGACCAAACAGCCGCCGACAAGGGGACTCCTGAAAACAAAAATTATTGATGGCTCTTCCACTCACTTATTAATTACCTAAAAATGATAATGGCGAGTGCCGTCTTCTGCCGCTTTTTGCGACTTCGTTGCCGACATTGTCCAAAAGTTACGAACTTTCAAAGTCAGCTCCACGTAGTGTTTTCTTGCGCGGGATCAAAGAGGGCAATCCTGAGTGGGTTGGATAGACCGCTAGAGCCTGGGTAATCAGGAAGGAACCCGTCGGTGCCTGCTAGGGATGCATGAACGTATTTTCTTTTATTCATTTTGTTCCGAAAAGAAAGAAATCCAAGCATTCAAACGATCGTGAGCTCTTTGATTTGTTTTTCCCTGGACTGGTTGATGATATTGTGAAGGAGAACGAGAGAGACAATGAAACCGGCGAAGCAGCTCGACATCAACCGCTGCCAGGGGAACTCCTCCAGCCAAAATTTTTTTTTCTGGTCCTTCCACTTAATTATCGATGACCTTAAAATGATAATGACGAGTGCCTTCTTCTGCCCCTTTTTGCTACTTTGTTGCAAACATCGTCCAAAAGTTACGAACTTGTAACTTTAGTCCGCTCCACGCACTTTCTTCATGAGCGGGATCAAAGCGGGCAATCCTGAGCGGCAAGATGGGCTCATTTTGCCCTCTCGGGTAGCCAATCAGAACACAGGATTCCCTTCACATTGCCCTTCGTTCCCCTTCCTTCATTTTGTTCTGATGGCAAAGAAATCTACGCAACCAAGTGACCGTGAGCTCTTTGATTCGTTTTTCCCTGGACTGATCGATGATATTGTGAAAGAGGACGAGAATGATAAGGAAACCGGCGAGGCAGCTCGACATTTGCGCAAGGTAATATATTTGAGCTTCAAACTTGTAAACGGAAAGCAGCATTAGGTACTTGAATCCTGTTAAAACTTACCCAGCGATCTCCGTGTTTAAAACGGTCGCTGTTTGGTGCTAAAATGCAATTAATCTGCCCTGACCAGCATTAATAAGTCAAATAATTAAGCGAACAACGTAACCCTATAACATACCGTGATAATACACCAAATTATTAAGAAAAGCCAATACTGATTTATGGTATTGTGGTGGCGAGTTGACCGTAAACCTCTGCAAAAAGTGGAGCTACGCTATTGGTGTTTTGTAAATGAAACAATGATAACTTATGCAAAGTCACATATTGTCTCTCACGGAAAGAACGCGTTTATATGCATGATGAATTGTTATGTTGTTGTTCAGTTGATGACTAAGTTTCACACTAGAGGCTAGTCACCGGCGGCGATTTCACTTTGAGTGGTGGCGAGTTTGTTGTGGTGGTGGGTTGACCGTAGATCTAGGAAGAAGAAAAAAAAACTACTCCAGTGTTGTGTGATTAGAAGCAAAAAGCTTTGCAAAAGAGTAACTGCAAGATAAGTACACTCTCTTGAGGGAAGACAAAGTATCACGAGATTTCAAAGCTTGTAGACTGTTTAGTTCAGACCTTTACAAGTAAATCTTTATATTTGATTTCTTTATTTTTCCTGTGCACTATGACCATGTTTTCTTTGAAAAAAAAAAAAAAGAAAACTCATTTATTTGGCCTTGGACCTTGTTGTGATAATAAAACCTTCATGACCCAACCCCAATCGCATCAATTAACAGGTGGATTTATTTTTGAAGACTATACTTTGATTTTTCTGTGATCATTGTATGTTTTTATTTCTCCCAGGTACTGGAGTATAATGTTCCTGGAGGTATTTGCAATTCATATTTTTATTATAAATTTTAGAATTAAGTTAAATTACATTTCCCCTCAAGTGTCAACTTCATACTCGATCAGTGAGAAAAGTCTTGGGAAACCCAAGTTTTTGATATCAGGTTTTATGGGTGTTTGACTCCTTCTTTTCATTCTTCTCATGGTATTTTAAGCATTATACTGTTTACAAAGAGACTTTTTTCAATGTGTGGAGATAAAAAAATAATGTTGAATAAATTTAAGATGATTTCAAGAAATTTCCCTTGAGCTAAGCAACTGAAGCTATCACAGCATTGAGGTAGCCAAAGGCTATCACAGACATGACTGTCCTTAATGAAAGGTTTTGTCCCATTGCAAGTTTCTCCCTCCCCAACATCTTTGCAAGTTTGCCACTAGAAGTAAGACAAATTCACCCCCACTTTTACCAGTTTTCCCTGACCACCTTTATCAGTTTGCCCCCAAACATTTTGCCATGTTACAGCAGAACATATTCTTTTCTTTTTCTGTCAAAATCATGTTAACTTTTGATCAACATGCAATTTCACAGCAAAACCATGAAGAAAGTTAAATCAACATGCAAATTTTAAGGCATGTGCCTACAGCATGAGTAAGGCTAACCCACTATATTATATTTAACCCTCAAAATTATACTGTAAGCATTGTTTTGTATGTGACTTGTTTAAGTAGCTGTTTCTTATTTAAAAAGGATGATAATGTTAAAAAAATAAGGATGATTTAGGATTTTCTTTGATTAACGATGAGCAACTTGGTTTATTTCTTTAATACCCTTTCTAGGAAAAAAAAATCGTGGCCTCTCTGTGATTGGATCTCTACGGCACCTTATTAGTCCAGATAAGCTGAAAGAAAAAGCTAAGAAGAATGCAGTTATACTTGGTTGGTGTGTGGAGTGGGTGAGTTTGAAAACTTCGTGTAGAAGCCATTTTTGTGTTGGAGTTTTTGCCTTTTTGCATAGATTACAGAGTTCCACATGTCTGTTTGGTCCATTAAAGCCTGGTGTAATGTGAAGATGAGTTATAGGACAGTCCTAGTAGTCTTTGTTTATAATTTACAAAACAAGCTGGAAGACAGGTTATAGTGACGTGACAGATACTGCTAAACCTGATAAACATAAACTCACTTGGCTTGGATTGTTGATTAAAGCTGATAGTTTCGAAAGAAACTGTTTGGGGCTGCGTCGGTGGGAGTGACGAAATAATTTGGATATATCAACGAAGTTGAAAAGGTAAATTGGTCACCGTAACGATTACAAAAGCTGACGTTTCGAGCGTCAGCCCTTCGTCGGTGCGAAGGACGAAGGGCTAACGCTGGAAACGTCAGCTTTTGTAATCGTTACAGTGGCCAATTTACCATTTGAACTTTGTTGATATATCCAAATTATTGGATTGTTGATTGTTTCACAGTTACAGGCATTCTTCCTTGTTGCTGATGACATCATGGATAAATCGTCAACAAGAAGAGGCAAGGCTTGCTGGTATACAAAGGTGATCAAATACAAACAAAAACGTGTTTCAAGAGAAACAGATCCTTAGGGTTGGCATATGGAGAATAAGGGGAGACTTGGTTTCTTTGTGGATAGTGGGCTAATGATCTCAAATTGGGGGCTAACAATCTCAAATTGAAGGGTCTGGTTTCAAACTACTGGTCAAAATCAATTATATTCTGTTCAGGGACAAAATACCAAACTCTTAAGCCTGGTTTTCACTAAGTGACGCAAGCACGAGGGCAAGCAAAAACGCATGCGTAAGATAAATATGCTAAAACAAAGGTAAACAAGCACAATTAGCTAGCTCAAGAAAAATGAAATATTCTGATCCTTGTCCTTGCCCTTGTTTTTGTGCTTGTGTTGCTAACGAAAACAGGCTTTACAGTACCTCATGCCACCCCAGCAAACCGGCTGTCAAGGAGACCCAAAAAAATAGTGACTGGGTATATGTAGTACCCCTACTTGCTTCAATTGTAGAGAGGGATGAGATATGGGGGAGATATTGTCCTTCTTGCCTAAAGGACAACTTTAATGGGATTTATTGCAAGGGCCTTTGAACAGGAATGAGGCTAGGGTTGACCTTGTTGGGTTACAAACATTGTCGTAATCCTTGATTTGAGTATGTAATAGAGTCCTTTTTTTTCTGTTACTGTGCTAGATAACTGAATTTTTTTAATTCCCCTCGAAAACAAATAAATACTATCAAAGACACTGAGGCATACCTTGTTTGGCACAGAGAGAGGCTTTATTACCCACGACAGCCCCCAGGAGGAGACGGATGGGAAGAACACTAAACAATAAGAACCTCTCTGCCCACCAAAGACCGTGGGGAGAGCGGGTACAAAAATACCGAACTAACTTTAGAGCGTACGAACTGAACACAAACGAAGATTAGAATGAAACAACAACGCCTTGAAATACGAGATCGAAATCATGTGACCTCCCTGTTGACCTCGGGAAATTAACCATTTTGAGTTCCCCAAAATAACATGTTTTTGTTTCTTTTTTTGTTTCTTTTTTCTACTGTGTAGGCTGGAATTGGGGATATTGCTATCAATGACTTTCTCCTCATAGAGGCCTCAATATACAAACTGCTAAAGAAACATATGGATCAAGAACCATATTATGTTGATGTTTTGAATCTATTTCATGAGGTCAGTACAGATCCATCAATATAGATATGAATTGTAAACAAGACCTGGAAACATACGTAAAAAGTGTACATAATACTCGATAAAACCTGGCTCCAGTTTGAAGGTTAGACAATGTTTTCCAATGGATAAAACTCTATATTCTATATGTTTTGTTATCATTTATTCATTAGTTAACGATTTATCAGTTGGATAATGTTATCTTCCCTTTACAAAAACTGGGCCTTGAAGTCCAGTAGTAGCAAGTACCTTAACATTCAGTTAAAGTGTAGTTGTTGAAGTTAGTAATATTTGTTGCAAAACAGAATGTCATTTCCTTCAAATGTTGACATTAATTTTTTGACGAGAGCAACTTTGTGGGTGTACTGTCAATTCAGTTTGAACATGCTTGTTTTTTTTTTTTTTTCCCTCATGTATTGGCAAACATTTCTATTATGGGTAATAGTCCATTTTACAGTTGTTTGCTTGGTTGCCAAGCCTTTGAACAGGAATGAGGCTTGGGGTGACCTTGTTGGGATATAAACATTGTTGCTTTTCTAATGTAAATTAATTTGTTATCATGCTAACTAGATACTGGTGTCTATCACAACAAGGTCACCTTCAGTCTCACTCCGAATCTCCAAATCAAAGGCTTCGCAACTGAGGACACAGTAGTAAAGTGGCCTATTTGTCACATTTCTGGTGCTGCAGACACATGGTGTTGTGCACCAGAGTTTGCCAGGTCAACCACCATGATAGTATGAGGATAGGCACAACGATTTCAAACTCATTTATTCATACAGCACATGTGGCGAAAACTAAAGAAATGCACAATGTCTTGAAATAAGGGAAATCTAAAAGGCTACAAATATGAACAAAGGCACAAACAAAAAGTAATCAACAGGCATGACCTACATTGGATTTGCCTCGAAGGGATAATGAACTCCTAGCTCTGGAAAACTCCCAACTCCATTAAGTTTACTCCCTATATACTGTACAAGCAATTTCTGCTGAAAACTGAACTAAGAGCGCATGGTAAGGGAATTTAGCTGATGCGTTTTTGTAGAGGAAATAAAAATTAACAATGGTTTTAACTGTTAGCCACAAATGGAGATTCTATAATCAGTGAATCAATGAATCAGTGTCTTTGTAATAAATAGGGAAAAAGTCTTTAAGTGTAAAAATGACAGTTCATCTTCATCAATGTGACACTTTTGAACCATTGGCTGACACTTTGTTGTGTGATCTGTTCCTCAGGTTACATATCAAACTGCAACTGGACAAGCATTAGACCTCATCACCAAGCCGGGCGAAAATTTTGAGAATTTTACCTTAGAAAGGTATAATGCTCTAGCCACTATTTGACCAAATTAAGGACTCAGTGCCAAAATTGCAAACAATGCTTAAAAACTGGAAACTTTCAGAGATTATAACTTACAAAATCCTACGTTGACACAAAGATGATGAAAACAGGGTTAGTTAGAAGAGTTATTGTCACCAATGTGTCATTTGCCAAAATACAGCCAAAGGACAAATGAACAAAGAATATAATTCAGTGTTTACTACGCAGCTGGTTGCTTGAGAATGAACATTATTAATTAGTGCTGGTTACGTGCAAGGAAATGTTGTGAAATCAAAGATGAAAACAGCAGTGTTGCAGTTTATGTTCAAGGCTAAGTCCTAACAATGCACACTCTTTTACTTAAGTGTCCACACTAATAGTCAAAATCAATTTGTTCATTGTAATTTAGTCAATTATTTTGCATGCTTAAATTAGGCCATTTTTTGCCATGGCCTCTTTCAAGTTCCATTTGTTGACTTTATTTGTATTTTTTGCCTAAAATACCATCTTCAGTTGCCAGTTTAGTTTCACAAGATGTTTCATAGATGTTCGCTACTTCCTTTGTGAGTGGAGTTTAATGCTTTGAATTGAAAAAAGTGTGGTTTTGCCCTTATGTCTCTGCACACACATGGATTGGATTGGATTGGTGAATGGATTGGTAGGAAGATAATATTACTGCAATGGGGAGAAAGGAGGGACCCATCCCACACTCCCTTATTTTGGCTCCACATAGCCATCACCTCCCCCCCTTCTTTTCCCTATTCACAACATGCCCCATTTAATAATTGAATGCCTGGAACAGGCTAGGTTACTAAGCAGCTCATTTTTGTTTCAGATACAAGGCCATTGTGAAATACAAGACAGCATATTATTCCTTTTACTTGCCAGTTGCTTTGGCAATGTATATGGTGAGGATCCAATGATTATGCACTTTTGATCACCCGGTATGTTAAAAAGCGCACTATAAATCAATGAATTATTATTAATTATTATTATTATTATTATGATTGTTGTGCGATTTCTGATATTGTTGCTCTTTCCCAATTTCATTGATTAACTTTCTGTATTTTTAGGCTGGTATAAAGGACACAACATCTCATGAAAATGCCAAAGAAATTTTATTAGTGATGGGGGAATTTTTTCAAATTCAGGTATTGCATCCACTTGTGATTTTAAAAAAGATGACTTTGTATATATTCAAATTTATGTTTACAATTCCACATTCGTAAGCACTGCTGATTTAAGTTTAGATGTTCTCTACGTACCCCTAGGTTTTAGTTTTTAGTACATTTAGTGATTAGTTAATTGCAAACGACCTCACAAGCTCATGTAGCTTTAACACTCATTGTTTTAAGATAAAGGCTATCTATCTATCTAGGAGGGGCATTTTTTACACTAAATAATTATTAAAGGGAACAGTGGTTCGAGCTCATCCCCCTCCCCCCCTCCCCCTTCTGCCCCAGTTTCCAATATTTTCTACATTTGTGGATGGTTTTATTACCACAAGGGGAGATAAACTGGCCCAATGATTCAAGCGCTGAGCTCTGTTTTAACCCCTTCACTCTCAAGATTTCATTAATAATTCTCCTTACCATCTGCCATACAATTTTTATAAGGTTAGTTTGGAGAATTTGGTATTGGATCAACTAATTACTCTAATTGATATTTTTTCTTGATTCTCATAACTTGTCTGATTGATATTGTATCATTATACACCGAATGCAAACATCGCATCAAATTTGAATTGCCATTGTTCTGGACTGACTAGCCTCTCACACATGTAATAATCCTTTTGTATTTCAAATCGGATGCCATATTTGCGTTCGGTGTATTGTAAGGTGAAATTCTATCTTGCATGGTCACTGATGGGAGTGAAAAGGTCAAAAGATCCAGGTTACAGAGCCAGGATGGCATATTTTTTTGTGTGTTCTTGAGCAAGAATTTGACTGTCACATACCACAGCTTCTCTCTGCCCAGAAGTGCCAAAGGGTACAGAAACTGATATAAGCTGCAGCCTTTACCCTATTGCTACATTTTTTTGAGAGCCAGGAAAGAAAGCCAACTGTGTTTGCAGCACATTAAATCCAAGAGAATCATTTGTGTTTTCTTTGTTTCGACTGTCTTCTACTGCCAACTTTATAAAGGTACTAACTTTAAAATTGTGCTCAACAAATTACATTTTCTTGCCTGGGCCAAAGCAGGCAATCTTGAGTGGGTTCGATGGGTCCATCTTGCCCGCTTTGGTAGGCAATCGGAGCACAGGATTCACTTTATATTGCCTACGGTCTCTGTCGGCTATATAATAATATGTGGGCAAGATGACGCGAATCCTGTGTTCTGATTGGCTACCCGAGTGGGTAAGATAGGCCCATCTTGCCCGCTCAGGATTGCCCGCATTGATCCCGCTCATGAAAAAAATAGAATTAGAACTACGTTCATAAATCTTGGACAATTTTGGCCATGGAAACGCAAAAAGCAGCAGAAGATAGTCAAAACAAAGAAAATGGAAACGACTCTCGTGAAGTTGTTGTGCTGCAAACAGTTGGCTTTCTTACCCGGCTCTCGAAGTAAACAGGTCATTTCTTAATTCTTAAAAAAGCCAAATGTTTCTGCAATATAATAACTCCTTTATTAACCAAGCTTGTTTGGTCAGGACGGCTGGATATTAGCCTCGTTCTTTTTTCGCATTTTTATGGACCTCAACTTCGTCTCGGTCCGTACAAATGCAAAAAATAAGAACTCGGCCAATATCCAGTCATCTTGACCTTACACTTGGTTAGTAATGCATATGTAAAGAGGTAATACGATGGAGTCTCTTAAATTGCTGCAAGATCTTCGCATGATGGGGAAAATGATTAATGTATTAAAGGTTAACTTAGAGCCAGGTATACTAAAAAGGCAATTTTGGACTTTTGCTACTTTACATATACATCAATTCTGGTGTCCACAGGATGACTATCTGGACTGCTATGGGGACCCTGCGGTTACAGGAAAAGTAGGCACAGATATTGAAGAAAAGAAATGTTCTTGGCTGATTATTCAAGCTCTTCAAAGAATATCTACAGACCAGATGCAAATTTTGAAGGTATAAGAGCTAGTAATCAAAATGTGTATCGTTAGTAACCAATATGTATGTATATATAAATAGGGAGTCTGTGTTTCGATTTTTCCGTATAACAGTACTCGGTACATAAAAGTAGAGCGCAATATATGTTGAGTAGAAAAATACGACGACTACGTTTTCATCCCTACGAGCCTGTTTCGTGATTGCTCACTCATATGTTGGGTTTGAAAAATACAACGACTACGCTTTCATCCTTACGAGCCTGTTTCGTGATTGCTCACTCATCAGGGGATTTTGAAGAGTGAGCAATCACGAAACAGGCTTGTAGGGATGAAAGTGTCGTAGTCGTTGTATTTTTCTAACGCAACATATATTGCGTTGTACTTTTATGTATCGAGCACTTGTTAACTACTCGGTTCTTTAAAAACAAAGTTCTTTATTCGCGCAAACACTAATCCAAGTAATAATAATGTAGAGCCAAAATTCACGAGTTTTATACCTGCTAGCATTTTGCATATAATTACGGTCACACTACAATGTACACTAATTAGCAACGATTCTAGTTTGATAAAACGTAAATGGCGGCGTGAATTGCTGATTATGCAACAGCACTGTAATACGGAAAAATCGAAACGCAGACTTCCTATATGTATAGATATAAAATATGTTTGTAAGATTTGATTTAGCTAAAAAAAAAAACAGTGCTCGACTTACGGAGCGGTAATCACACATAATAGTAAGTTGAAAAGGTTTCAAGTCAATTACATTACAGTTCTCTAACTACATCATTTTTTATTCTTCAACTAACCAAAGCGCGCCGATTGCCACGTTTATGAGTTGCGCAACAAAAACCATGTATCACTCTTTAAATGCCGGACCGAAAGATTTAAAAAATCTTTCTTTCCAACAATGGCGTCTAACGCCCAGTTCTTGTAGTCAAGCAAACCTAAGCGTTTTTCATTGGTATGTAACTGCCGATTCTTGTAATTCCCAGTCCCTTTAGACTCTTAATTTTAAAGTCAAATGTAAGATTTTCGTATTTTTTAAATATTTAAAGTATACTTGTAAATTCACATGTATTTCACCACTTGGGTGCCATTTTTGATTACTTTTAATAAACCTTCTATCAATGTATACCCAGCTCTGCTAACGCAGCATTGAGCACTTTATGCCAAGGTAGGCTCTACCCTCACATTTATATATATATATATATATATATATATATATATATATATATATAATTTTAAAAATTGCGAGGATGGACAACTTCTGACGTCAAAAATATAAAAAATTTTAATAAAAAAATTTTTATTAAAATTTTTTTATATTTTTGAAGTCAGAGGTTGTCCATCCTCGCAATTTTTAAACTTTCTGCGTTCGTGTTTGCTGTGAGGTTTGGACTGCGAATCTTTATTGATCCTCCAGGCGCGGTGCACCTTTGTTGGCCTGAGAGTTCCATTAACGACTTACTATATATATATATATATATATATTTGTAATACAACTGATGAAGGTCTCGGACCGAAACCTTTTTTATTAAACTTTTTAGACTTTTTATTGAGTATATGTCTTCCTTCGCTCGAAGTTGTCCGTCCTCGTGTGCCACACTACTTCTCCTATATATATATTTAAATACATATAAATGTATATTGTTGAGTTCAAAAGGAGTTTAATAAGTAGGTGTTATTGATCACCAGTCCTCTCCTTTCCCCCACCCCTCCCTTCCTCTTTTTTTTTTTTTGCCTCCCACTGTTGTAAACATTGACGACGGGCTACTAGAATGGGAACCCGTGGCTGGGTTGTAGGTGATTGTAAGCCATGGGAGGGGGGGGGGGCAGTATTCTATCTGGTGGCTGCCAGTTTCCAGTGGAAGCCCGTGGATACTCCAAGAACTTACCTTACAAAGCGAGGTAGCAGCTAAACGTGTTTCGTATGGTTTCTGCTTCCAACCTACAGTTTACTCATTTTTCGACCTGCAATATACTGTTTTTAAGTACTTGTATCAATTGGATACTTGGCTCCCCAAGTCACTAATTGTCACTTCATGCAGAAGTTGTTCTAGTTTGTTCGTTTTTATGTGGATGAGCTAAAATTTACTGCAATCAGAACAGAAAGAGTACCCCTATTCCCCGCTTATTCTCTTAGAGATTTTTATTCTTTACAGCAGACACTTGTGGTAAGAAATAGGAATTTAACTCTTTTATTCTGCTAACTTTTCCCAGGAGAACTACGGTATAAAAGATTCTGCCTCATCCGAGAAGGTGAAAAAGTTATACCATGAGCTCAACTTGAAGCAGGTCTACAAGAACTTCGAAGAGGAAAGTCACAAGGACATTGTAGAACTTATATCGCAGAAATCTGCCAACCTGCCTGAAGGATTGTTTCTAGAATTTGTGAAGAAAATCTACAAGCGGGATAAATGAGCAGCTTTGACCCAACTAGAGTTAGCGTTATTGCATCTCCTAGAGATGAGGGCTTTGAATTAGTTTACAAAAACGGAAATAAAAACAAAGTTAAAATACTCAAGTTCTTATGGAAGTCTTAACTTGATAGAAATCAAAGACACGAAGAAGGGTTTTGATTCTTTAAGTTGATGCAAGTATAACCGTTCACGGCACATTTGCTTAAGTATTCCAGGTAGATCGTTGTTTTCTCTTGAACGACCACCACACTGTTATTTTGACTCACAGAAATACTGGCAGAAGAAGAAGACGGGTGTGCTGGTAACAATTTCTTCGCTTCTCTCTTCAATCGGCTGTCGGAAAATTTAGCGAGATAAACGCGCGGCTGATGTGTAATAAGACTGCCACAAAATGCAATTGCGCACGTCATATTATGAACGCGCATGCGGACGAAGAGATTTGTAATCTGAACTATACACGAAATTTGATTGGTTCTTACTCGCGGTCTGTTACAGGACAGATGTATAAATGACGTCACGGTTAATAAAAGTTTTTACGTCTTCACTATAGAAAACAAATGTTGCCGTGAGTCTGTTCAGTAGCTGATCAAGAACACGTCAAAATGTAGTAAGACCATCAGTGAAACACCCAGTTGCGCATCGTGTGCCACTTTCTTGTTCTGATATACTACGTTATAGATTCACGGCAACGTGGATTTCATTTGTTAAGTATACAATGATTGCTCAACAGTAATGTGGATGTTTCCTCCAAAGGAAACCTTAAAAATGAACTAGGCAAAAAGCAGTTGGCTGATAGGGTCAGCCATTTTTTAAGTCAAACTACATGTACCAGCTATACAGTTCCTTGACTCGCGAAAAAAAGAAATGTATAACGTGTAAATCTCAGTTTACAAGCTGAATGTAAGCGTTAAAATGCGCCACTTTGCTAAGACGAAGGTTTACGACTCGATATGTCAAACTATGTTACAGCGTGTTTTTTACTGTGGACACGTGGTGGAACACGGCGGCCAAATAAGGCATGCGTGAGGGGATCAATTTTTAACGCCAAAAATTCTAAAAACACACGAAACAACCGCTGTTTTGTAAAATATGCGGAAAAAGATTGAGACATTCATAGTAATCTGTAAAAGAAATAAAAGTAGAGAAAGGAAAACTCGAGACTTGAGCTCAAAGCTTAGTTAAGTGCGAATATCCTGTTGATTTACGTACTTAGAGGAGCCAATAAGCAGAACACAAAACGTTTTTTTTATCCTCAGTTCTGGTTCACCCTGGTATTCTTCCCCTATTTTAATAATTTTATACATTGCCTCTGTTTCATCTTTACAATGTCTTTCGATCCTTTATGACGTTATGCGTATGTTGAGCTGTGGCACCGTAAGAGACGATAAACACGTACAACCATTCGCGAAATTCTAGCTAATTTTCAATCGGAGTCCTCTTTCTGAGTTGCCGTTTGAACAAAAGACACTTATTAGGCCCTTATTTTTGCACGTGAAACCCATGCTTTCCTCCCGCCTAATTATAAAAAGCTCCGTTTTTTATTCTTATTATGATTCTTTTATTTTTACGTGAAACCATTAGCTATACTGATAAGACTTTCATCAAGATCTAATCTTAAGATTGTGCCGTCCTTGTCTTCCGATGCAGTTTGAAACTAAGTCAATATGTAGCAGAGTTATATATGATTTATTAGTTAAGTTCGAAATGTTTTCTGCAGTGTAAACCCTTAAAAACTACCAGTCAAAGAGCAATTGGTTGGTAGCGCTTTAGCCATTTTGTATTTTCAACGTTTCTGAGTTACATTTGTCATTAGGTAGTATATTATTCAAACAGTTACATGTTATTCACTTCCTTAACAAGTTAAAACGATATGTATAATAATTTGAGAATTGAGGGGACAAATGAATGTAAACATTTTAGCGCGTTACTTTGCAGAGACGAAGGCTTACCACACAACACCGGCGTCAAACTTCGGTACAGCGCTTTATCTAGGCACACATTCAAAGCTTGAACACTTATCCTGTTAGCCTCTCAATGTTCAAATTCTCTTTGGGATCTTAAAAAATCTTGAAATGCCCTCTGATTAATTCTCAAGAATCATGAATAAATGAGAACACAGAAGAAAATTTTCATTTTGTTAAGGTTCCTTACTGTAAAAACTGGTAGCTGTCTTAGCTTTAGGGAAAAAACCTGTCACCTAAAAATTTACCTGTAACTTTGACGTATTTTATCAAACAACTGAGTAGATAGGTGAATAAATATAATGAAATGTTTTCCAAAGACCTAGCCAAAGTAAGCAACGTTTAAACGCTATATCATGTAATATTTTGTTGTCTATACTTAGAACTGTGCCACGTGATCCAGCCTGCATATAGTAAATACTCTAATTTAAGCAATTTTACAGCACGTGAGTTGTGAGTCTAGAGCGTTTGATCACTAAACAACACAGTTCACGGCTCTTCAACTGTGACATTGCCATGAGTAAGATTTTTGAATGCAGACCATTTAAGAACAGAACCATGAGGTATGCTACAACTTGTGTACTGGGCGGCAATGTCACTTTCGGACAGAACTTTATCCCAAATGTTGACACCTGCCAATCGGCCGTGAAGAGTTTGCTTTGGGTCATAACCTCCAGCAACAGAGTCTTGCTCTTGTCCAAGCACCAGAGCGCCGCCAGATTTAACGATAGCGTTCCTGCTTTTGGTAATCGTTTTCTGTTCTATAACTTTGCCATCTCTATAGAGTTTCGCTACTCCTTGACTGTTTTCCCAGGTGAGACACCAGTGTTTCCAGATATCATTGTCAAGATTTGTCGCCTTAAAACTGAAAAAAAAAGTGGAAAAAAAGGAAAAAAGATAAGCACAACAGTTTAAAATATATTTAATCATTCAAGATCCGCCTTCTTTTTTGTTTGTTACTAAGTCAGTCAATGAAGAGTCATTCAGTCTGTCAGTCAGTTAGTCAGTCTATAGTAATCTGTAAAAAAACCTGTCAGTCAGTCAGACAGTCTGACAGTCTGTCACCTAGTCAATCTGTCTGTCAGTCAGTCAGTCAGTCAGTCAGTCAGTCTGTCAGTCTGTCAGTCTGTCAGCCTGTCAGTCTGTCAGTCAGTCTTTCAGTCAGTTAGTCTGTCACCTAGTCAATCTGTCTGTCAGTCAGTCAGTCAGTCTGTCAGTCAGTCAGTCAGTCTGTCAGTCAGTCTTTCAGTTAGTCATTCAGTTAGTCAGTCAGTCAGTCAGTCTGTCAGTCAATCTGTCTGTCAGTCAGTACATACATATATACATACGTTAGTTGACCACTCCTCATGGGGGCTTTTCAGGGCCAATTGCCACCCATCCCATTCAAGGGGAGGACATCCACAACACAGTAATCTCGTGCGTGGGAAATTAATGTCTCCTACCCCTAACCCTGCAGGAGACCGGACCTACGGTTTATTCGTCCTTATCCGAGAAGACTAGAATATCTATCCATTTCTTGATTATAGAAAGGTAGCAAATTCTCCTCACTTATTTTAAGACCATGGGTATCGGTCCGGTCGGGGCTCGAACCCTCGACCTCCCGCACAACACAATCCGGCGCTCTAACCAAATGAGCTAACCGGGAGTAAGTCAGTCAGTCTTTCAGTCAGTCAGTCAGTCAGTCTGTCACCTAGTCAATCTGTCTGTCAGTCAGTCAGTCAGTCTGTCAGTCAATCAGTTATTCAGTCTGTCAGTCAGTCAGTCTTTCAGTCAGTCAGTCAGTCAGTCAGTCAATCAGTCAATCTGTCTGTCAGTCAGTAAGTCAGTCAGTCAGTCAGTCTGTCAGTCAGTCAGTCTGTCAGTCAATCTGTCTGTCAGTCAGTAAGTCAGTCAGTCTGTCTGTCAGCCAGTCTGTTCTGTCTGCTAGTCAGTCCGTCATATCCGTCAGTCAGTCTGTCACACAGTCAGTCAAGTTGTCAGTCAGTCAGTCAGGTTGTCAGCCAATCAGTATGTCTGCCAGTTAGTCGGTCAGCTAGTCGTTTTTCAGTCAGACAGTTTGTCAATCAGCAAGATAGTCTGTCGCCCATTCAATCAGTCTGTCATGTAGCCAGTCAGCCAGTTAATCTGTCTGCTTGTATGTTTAAATTCCTTTCTTTTCCTTCAAGCGTTCGTGTCTAAAAAGGAGATCATGGTATGTCCTGTATTATGAGTTATCGTGGCTCCAATAAGAACTACCTCAACCCAGTTTTCAAAAATCCATGAAGCATTACCTGAATGTATTATGGTTAACTACCAAAGCCAGGGTTCGTTTCATTTCAACGGAAATGCTCTTGTCTTTTTCTTTAATTGCATAGTTAATGACAAACTGACCCCCTTGGTCTGCAACAAGTTTGATAAAAAAACACACTGACAGCTGGCTGAGATTTGAAGCTATGGCTGGATTCTTCATGGCATAATTTTCTGTTGAACGCGGCTCCGGAAACACCATGAGGTACTCTACAACAGAGCAAATAAACTTCAGAAACTTCAAGACAATTGTTTGAGAAATTGCGCATTTTTTAAATATTTTTGCTTCTTTAGAAGTATCCAGTTTTGTTTAAATTTTCCTTCGTTTTTCGCAAGTGCCGCACGCCTATCGGGGACGATAGTCCAACAGTGTTCAGCCGTAAGCAACATAGAATAAGACACGCATAGGATAAAGATCTCGCCTTGTTGTTAAGTTCTGAACGACCTGCGGCTTAATCTAGGGCATAGTTTGCCCCTGCTTTCTTTGCAAGATAACTGGTTCACGCTTCACCCTAATCAACTATTTAATAATAATAATAATAATAATAATAATAATAATAATAATTTAATATTTGTATTGCGCAAATTAACATGTCGAACCCCTTGGTCTGCAACAAGTTTGATTTAAGGCCATAATCGAAATATAAGGTAAAGAATACGAAAAATCGTTGCATCGATGTCTTTGTTAGTGCGAAGGGTGACGAAGGAAATGCGCAAAGTCATCACTCACTTGTAAATAGAATCTCAAAAGGTGGACGCATGTTTTAAGGGGACTAGTACCAGTTTTCATCTTTTTTACGGTTTGTAACTTTGAAAGAATACAAGAAAAAGACTGACCAAAGCCACTTGAACACTTTTACGGGGTTGAATTATATAATCACTGGTCATTCAAAAATAAGTGTCCTTTCGTCAACAGCAGTTTCCATGGCAACGTTTCCAAAGGATTATTCAGACACATTTCTCGGCTTATGGCTCAAATAGCCCGGTGGGAAAGAAAGCCAACTGTTGCATTACAATATGAAGAAACCTTCATGTTTTCTTTGTTTTGATTGTCTTCTGCCACTTTTTGCGACTACATCGCCGACATTACCCAAAAATTACGAACTTTGTAAGATCATTCCAAGCAATTCTCTTCATGCGCGAAATAAGAAACGAGCAATCCCGAGCGGGTAAGGTGGGCCCATCTTACCCGCTCGGGTAGAAATCAGAACACAAGATTTGCTTCATGTTGCCCACGGGCGTTGCCAGCGATATGATAACTCGTGTTACAACACCTCACAAAATGTATTAGCGATGTCTTATAAGTTAGCTATAGCAGCTTTTCTAATCGTGACATCGGTACGCAAGTCGACGTATGCAGTTAAAATATTGCACGTTTTTGTTTCTTTCCGAAATCTGGTTCTCTTATCGCATAAGTGTATTATTTTTTCCTCATATAAGTTCTGTTCGCGCTAGGCTCTTCCCGACAAGGTCTTTGCTCTCTACTTCCCAGATTACACCCATGAATCTCTTCTGCGTTTTCCTTTGTTTGAGAAATTTTCTCCAATTTTCGCCTAATCAAACAATAACCTGTGATTTCTAATAATGAATATTAATAATTTCCATGATCCGAGTAAGAAGAAAATAAAAATTTCACAACGAAACCGATTAGTTCTGTCTGTTCATAGCAATCAAGTTTCGTTGCGATCTTGAGGAAGTTCAATCACCACCTGCTTGATTGCAAGTATTTCCGCTGATGTGCATTAAAAATTCAGGCTTTAAGTCTCTATTTTTATGTTTTTTCGTCTTTTTTAAAGCGTCGTGACACAGCAAGGTTAAGAAGTGAAAGAACTTTGAAGCACTGCGCTACCCTGGGACTCACCCATTATGTCTTGCGAGTTTGACTTCACGGTTTCATTTAACTTTTCTTTCAAATCAAATAAAAAAAATCTTGGCCTCTCACCAAAACATTGTTTTGAAATGCTGTTAAATGTTACATGTACTGATTTATTCGCTATGATAAACAAAAAAGGTATTGCAAATAACTGTTTTATACCCAGCCTCGTTTCCATGTTGACCAATAATTTTTCAAATAAACGAGTACGTAAAAATTTGGGAAAGCTACACTTTCACGATAGCTTTCAAATGAATTTGTAAAGTCTTTCACATAACCTTTCATCAGATAGGACTTACCTGAGTGGTACGGAGAACCTCTCTGGCCCATGGACTAGTTGCGAGTTTAGCGATTTCTACGCGCGTTGTCACGCATTTAAAAATCCGGATTTAATAAGATCGACCACCGCTGACTATCGAGTGTGTTGGCGCGAGTATCTACGATCTGATGTTTACAGACGTTTATTGCTCAGAAAATCATTCAATAGCCGTCAAAGACAGCCTCCCGGGCTCATCTTTAAGCATTTATTCACAAACTCTGGTTATATCATATGATTTTCCTGAGAGGTTTACAGTCTGTTCCTTCTTCTGGAAGATTTTTCTTTTTGTATCATTTTTTGGCTGTCGCGAGATCTCGTATCGACTAGATTTTTGGTTTAGATGCGAAGCAACCTTTATGTCGCCGAGAATCGTCTTGTTTATCTTCGTTTCTGTCTCCTGCATACGCAGTGGTTGTTGAATACATCAAATACACGCTGGTAGGTAAACTTCTTACAAAATAAGACAAAAGTAGCGTAAACCGTAAAAAGCCTCGCGCCGCCATATTTTTTATGAATTTTCGACCTGCCTCCCACGCGAGGAAACTGGTACGAGTCACTTTAAGGTGGCTCGTACCAGTTTCCTTGCGCGGGGAACAGGTCACTCTTGCGTGACGCGCGCGAGAGAAACGTGCGAGAGAAGCGCGAGATCAAAAGATGAAAATTCAAAACAAAGATGGCGACGCGTGGAATTATTTCTACTTTTGTGAGAAGTTTACCTAAGGGCTTGTATTTGATCTGTTTAGCGGCTACTGTGAATGCAGGAGATAGAAACTAAGATAAAGAAGACGATTTTTGGAGAAGTAAAGGTTGCTTTACTTCACATTTAAAAGAAATATTCAACCGATATGAAATCTTGCGACGGCGAAAAAAGAAGAACTGAAGTGAAGGATAATCTACCTGAAGTGGAAGAAGACTTTGAAACTTAAAGGAAAATAATATGATATAGCCAGAAGTCGTGTGTAGGATTGTTAAGATGAGCCTGGGAGGCTATCTTTGACGGCTGTTTAATGATTTTCTTAATTAGCAGTAAACAGCAGATCGTAGGCGCGCAAGCACACGCAATTGTCAGCGGTAGCTATAAGAGATCATGAGCAAATGTCGATCTTATAGAATCCAGATTTTAAAATGCGCGAGAACGCGCGCGGAAATTGCTAAACTCACGAAAGCTATTGCATGAAAACAAGTCCGATGACCCCCTTCTTTTTATTATTCCAATATGAAAATAACGTCGAAAGGAATCGTCAGAAAAAGAAACAAGAAAATTCTGCGGAAGGAAATTTGCGATGTCTGAAAATTGCCTTTTTTCTAGATTTTCTGAAATTCCGCTCCATAGAATTTTTTAAAAATCCTTGTGCATTTTCCTTTTCAAGTGCCAAATGCAATCACTGAAAAAAATCATGGGGTCACCGGGTTAGTTTTCTAATTATTTAAGCCACAAGCTAAAAAATGCGTCTGAATAAGCCTATGAAAGCGTTGCCATGGAAACTGCTGGTGGCAAAATGACACTTATTTTTGGATAACCAATGATTATATAATTCAACCCCGTAAAAGTGTTCAACTGGCCTTGGTCAGTCTTTCTGTTGTATTCTTTCAAAGTTACAAACCATCAAAAAGACGAAAACCGGTACGAGCCACCTTAACCTATCCACCTAGCCTTCTTAGAATTTGCGTGCGTGTGTGTGTGTATGTTTGTGGGTGAATACTCACCTTTATTACTTAACCGCGACTCCTTCTTTGCTCTCTAATAGTTCCCTGAGCAAAACATGAGCATATCGCATAGCTTATCGAAAGCCTAACCGTGTGTATATGCGTGTGCGCGAGCTTCTGTGCGTGCATATGCTGCGTGCGTGTACGTATGCAAGTGCGTGCATGCGTACGTTTGCGTCTGTGTTTGCCTTTGTTACTACTCTTAATTTAATCGCCATAAAGAGTTTTCCTTTAAACTGCCGACGCCCTAATTTTTTCGAGCGCCCGCCCACCAGCTTCATTGGTAATAAGGAGGTTCAACGGAGTTTGCATACAAGCTAAAACAAATGGAAATACGGCAAACTGTTACCAAACACTATTCATGCTGCATGTTAAATTCTATTTCAGTAGTTCTTGTTCTCTCAGGTGCAGTCCGTCAACAAAGCGGTTAATCGTCTGCGCAAGTGCGACCGTTGTATTGCTTGAGTAGGCAGAAGATCTAAAAATCCAAAGAACTGTAACTTTTTTGATAAAGCCAAACGAAAAACTGGTGAATTAACAGGAAACCCATGATTAACCAAGTTTGTGTTCGAGAATTATCGTGTTTTCCTCTTCTCTTCTTTTGTTTCTTTTTAAAGATTTCACTAATAGCTTCAGCTTTTCCACATATTTTGTGTACCCGTGATTGTTTGCTATGCTTTCCTTCAGGCTTTTGCGTGGGAAATTGGCACGCAATTTGACATCGACGAGTCGACGTTGACAATTTGACATTGATGATTTGACATTAACTTGTGATTGCTGTGCTGGCTTTGTCGGCAGAGGCAAATTCAGTTTCATCTGAGTGGTAGGTCTATGGTTTTCTATATCACGATTATATTCAAAGCGTTCAAAAAAACAACTTACACTTCCCTCTTCGCAGTCGAACGAATTTCACACATGTGTTCACTAAATGATTACAGTTTGAAGTAGTCGGCGTTGTATGGCAATCACTATTGATATGGGGAAATTCCGTTGAAGAGGTTTATGGTCGATCTCGTAAAATCTTCAGTGGATTTTTTCTTAGCTTCAGGATTTTTGTTTTTTGGCCATATCCTCGCACTTCAGCGAATATCAGCAAATTACAGCCAGCCGTTTCAAAATTACTCTTAATATTTCAGTTTTTAGGTGAAATTAGGTGTTGAACGGGATCTTAATCAAGTTTTATTGAATATATCACAACAATGTTTCATTTGATGAATTTTAAACGTGTTCTTAGCCATTGTACTAATATTTCAAACCAGGAGATTACTTCTATTTCGCCATGGTAGGTAAATTACAAACTTCTTATTCTATCTATTCGTTCTAAGCGCGCTCGTGGGCAATAAGAAGCGAGTCCTTTCTTCCTTAATTTGGAGCTGACCTGGGTGAAATTTTGGAACAATAACTCACCTATATTGCACCGCTGTTTTCCTTCTGGTCCTCATGAACAACTGCAGCCATTGTTAACTGATATGAAATGGATAGAGAAAAGAAATAATAATAGAAAAGATTACACTTTTAAAAACAAATTAGTGTGTAGTCAAATGACGACTAGTGATGGCTCAGCAGAAATCAGATAGGCCACAAACGTACGCTGGTATGACATTATTTTTGAAAATATTGCTCTAGAAACTAAAAGTTTTAGATTACCTCTTTCGCAGTGTCTTCCTGTATATGCTGCCGTACAGCGACACTTGTAACTGTTTGTCCGATACAGAGGTACACAGGTCCCTTTGTTCTGACAGGGCGTCATCGAGCATGGAGACTAAGATCGAGAAAATCAAGTACTCAATTCGTTGATAAAAACCAGTAGTAGTAGCAGTAGTACTTTATTTAGACACATTTCACCAGTGAACCTGGGGCTCATTTAAATGTCGACGTGTATGGTAAAATTAAAATGTAAAATTTGAATATGTTATCTATTCGATAAAAATACAAAAACCAGACTATACAGATTTAATATGTTAACTACTCGATAGAAAAATTACAGCAACAGTTGGCCTTGGTAGTCAGGTTAACATTGTTCAGTAAATTTTTAAACTTCTAAGATCGAGAGGACGCTCTTCTTATATTGTCAGGTAGGTTGTTCCATAAACATGAAGTTATGTAACGATAAGATTTCTACAAATAGTTTGATTTAAAAGTAGGCTCATTTAGCTTACAATAACCTCTTAGGTCATAATTGCTAGAACGCAATGAGAACAATTCCTTTATGTAGTTTGGCCCCGTATTAAATCAGGATTTATAAAGAAGGATTAGGGCTTGCATCTATCTGCGATGTTGCAAGGACTTCATGTTTACTATCTTAAGTATATCGTCAAATGGAGTTGACTTGAGCAGATTCATCAGTGTTCCGATAACAAACTGATTGGTAAATTCTAGCTTGTTAGAAAGTCCAGGTGAAAGTCCCACTAAACCAGGTTACAAACTTTGATGACGGGTTGATAAAATGACTTAAAAATGGCTTGCGACGAACACAAATGTTAAGAAAAAGCCACAGAGAGACGTATTTTAGCGTTCAGTTAACAGTTGAATGTAACTTATTCAAACGACTTTGACTGCCGGCTTCAGTCATCATCAGGACAAAATTTTAAAATGTGATGATAAAGATAAAACGATAGAAAAAGAGTTTTACCATAATACTGTAGTGATACCAAGAATGGTTGATAATGAACTTGTCTGAATGGGTGTAACGATCCGATGGAAGCAGTTCACATAGCAGATTTTCGATGTTATCAGCCAAATCTGCCAGGTTGAAGGACAAACATGGATCCTCATAGAGACATTTAAATGCGCACTCTAAGGAGTGTTGGACCAGTTCTTTCCCAACATATGTAATGTTCAAATAGGAGCCTTTGTGAGCAAGAAAATTGGCGAAAGCAACCCCATTCTGTGGTGATTGTCCTGTGTTTGATAAAGAAATGAAGATAACCGATCAAAGTAGTTTTGCTAAGACTTATTTATGAGATAGATAACAAAAAACACGCGGGTATTACTGCGACGGAAGAGAGATTATACCTTTTGAGGTCTGCAAAGAGCTCGCTGATACAATCAGAGCAAGGAAACAGGAAGATAAATAGAAAAATTCCATCTTATTCTTCTAGCTCACAGAGAAATCATTTTCATGCTGATACACGGTTTTCAAACATCTGCTTCAGTTAACTCTTATGTTTTTCTCTGGCGTCACAAGGTTATTAATCTTTCTTTTTAGTTTCTTTGCTTTACATAAATTAGGGAGAAAATTAAAAGAATGGCAGAGAAGAGCTTCAGAGATTACAATTACAATTTCTCTCCATCCATAATTTATTTGTTTTTCCTTTTAGGTGTTTGACAACGTTCCTTTTTTTTCAGAAATGATTATTTTTGTTGAGGGAGAGAGGGCGCAACACTTTGTGGCGATAGCCAAAGATTTGTGTTTTGAAGACTTCTGTTAGAACCTAAAAAAAAGACAGATAAATTAAAATTTTACAGCGGTCTAATGCGATAAATAAATCGTATATGTCGTTACAAAAATTTTCCGTGCAGGGAATTACCGTTTTTGGCAACGAGATATGTAACCAGGTGAGTGGTCTTCGTCAAAATCTTGGCAGACGTGAAGTTTGTCTTCCTTCATAAATGTTTTTCTCTGGCGTCACAAGGTTATTAATCTTTCATTTTAGTTTCTTTGCTTTACATTTACATGCCGGTTATAACCGGCATTAACACACATTAATGAACATTTCTTGAAACTTTCCTTGGAAGCAGAATTCAAACGAGCTGATTTCAGGGCGACATTTCTAAAAAGTTAACATTTCTAAATGTTAATTAATGTGTGTTAATGCCGGTTATAACCGGCATGTAAATGTAAAGCAAAGAAACTAAAATGAAAGATTAATAACCTTGTAACGCCAGAGAAAAACATTAGAATTAACTGAAGCAGATGTTTGGAAACCGTGTATCAGTACGAAAATGATTTCTCTGTGAGCTACAAGAAAAAGATGGAATTTTTCTATTATCCACTTGCGCAGACGATTAACCGCTTTGTTGACGGACTGCATCTGAGAGAACAAGAACTACTAAAATAAAATTTAACATGCAGTATGAATAGTGTTTGGTAACAGTTTGCCGTATTTCCATTTGTTTTAGCTTGTTTGCAAACTCCGTTGAACCGCCTTCTTACCAATGAAGCTGATGGGCGGGCGCTCGAAAACATTAAGGCGTAGGCAGTTTAAAGCAAAACCCTTCATGGCGATTAAATTAAGAGTAGTAACAAAGGCAAGCACAGACACAAACGTGCGCATGCCCGCACTTGCGTACGTACACGCACGTAGCATATGCACGCACAGAAGCTCGCACACACGCACATAAACACGCTTTGTCGATAAGTTATGTCGATAAGCTATGCGATATGCTCATGTTTTGCTCGGGGAACTTTTACAGAGCAAAGTTTACGCTACTTTTGTCTTATTTTGTAAGAAGTTTGCCTACCAGCGTGTATTTGATGTATTCAACAGCCATTACGTATGCAGGAGACAGAAACGAAGATAAACAAGACGATTCTCGTTGACATAAAGGTTGCTTCGCATCTAAACCAAAAATCTAATCGATAGGAGATCTCGCTACAGCCAAAAAGTGATGCAAAAAGAAAAATCTGCCTGAAGAAGGAACAGACTGTAAAACTCTAAGGAAAATAATATGATATAACCAGAGTTTGTGAATAAATGCTTAAAGATGAGCCCGGGAGGCTGTCTTTGACGGCTATTGAATGATTTTCTAAGCTGTAAACATCAGATCGTAGATACTCGCGCGAACACACTCGATAGTCAGCGGTAGTCGATGTTATTAAACCCGGATGTTTTAAATGCGTCACAACGCGCGTGGAAATTGCTAAACTCGCAACTAGTCCATGGTCCAGAGAGGTTCTCCGTACCACTCAGGTGAGTGCTATCTGATGAAAGGTTATGTGACAGACTTTACAAATTCATTTGAAAGCTATCGTGAAAGTGTAGCTTTCCCAATTTTTTACGTACTTTCCCCTTTTTACGTACTCGTTTATTTGAAAAATTATTGGTCAATATGGAAACGAGGCTGGTTAGAGAATGGTTATTTGCAATACCTTTTTTGTTTATCATAGCGAATAAATCAGTACATGTAACATTTAACAGCATTTCAAAACAATGTTTTGATGAGAGGCCAAGATTTTTTTATTTGATTTGAAAGAAAACTTAAATGAAACCGTGAAGTCAAACTCGCAAGACATAATGGGTGAGTCCCAGGGTAGCGCAGTGCTTCAAAGTTCTTTCACTCCTTAACCTTGGTGTGTCACGACGCTTTAAAAAAGACGAAAAAACATAAAAATAGAGACTTAAAGCCTGAATTTTCTGACTCTTTGTGTACTGACTTAGTAACAACGAATGAAAAAAGAGGATCTTGAACAATCAAATATATTTCAAACTGTTTTGCTTATCCGTTTGACTTTTTTTATATATATTATTTCAGTTTTAATGCGCAAAATCTTTACAATGATGCCTGGAAACACGTGTGTCTCACCTGGGAAAACATTCAAGGAGTAACAAAACTCTCTAAAGATGGCAAGTTTATAGAACAGAAAACGAATACTGAGACAAAGAACATTACCATTAAATCTGGCGGCTCTCTTGTGCTTGGACAAGAGCAGGACTCCGTTGGTGGACATTTTAATCTTCGTCAAACTCTCCACGGCCGATTGGCAAGTGTCAACATCTGGGATAAAGTTCTGTCCGAAAGTGAAATTGCCGCCCAGTACACAAGTTGTAGTATAATTAATGGTTCTGGTTCTTAACTGGTCTGCATTCAAAAATCTTACTCGCGGCGATGTCACAGTTGAGGAGCCGTGAACTGTGTTGTTCAATGATCAAACGCTCTAGATTTATAACTCCCACGATGTGAAACTCCTTAAATTAGAGTATTTACTATATGCATGTCTGGATCACGGGGCTCAGTACCAAATATAGACAACAAAATATTACTTGATATTGCGTTAAACGTTGCTTACTTTGGCCGGGTCTTCGGAAAACACTTCATTACATTTATTCACCTATCTACTCAGTTTTTTGATAAAAGATGTTAAGGTTACGGGTAAATTTTTAGGTGACAAGTTTTTGCCTTAAAGCTAAGACAGCTACCCGTTTTTACAGCAAGGAACCTTAACAAAACGAAAATTTTCTTCCCTGTTCTCCTTTATTCATGATTCTTGAGAATAAAATCAGAGAGCATTTCAAGACTTTGAAAGATCCAAAAAGAAAATTTTGAGCATTGAGAGGCTGGCAGGACAAGTGTTCATGTTTTGAACATGTGCGCTTAGATAAACTGGTGTACTGAAGTTTGACGCCGGTCTTGCGTGGTAAGCCTTCGTCCCTACGAAGTGGCGTGTCTAAACGTTTACTTTCATTTTGTCCAATCAATTCTCAAATTGTTATACATAGCGTTCTAACTTGTTAAGGAATTGAATAACTGGTAACTGTTTGAGTGAAATAGAGCTAATGACGAATGTAAGTCTGAAACGTTAAAATACTTACAAAATGGCTTCAACGCAAGCAAACAATTACTTTTTGACCAGTAGTTTTTTTTAGGGTTTAAAAGGCAGGTAACATATCGAGCTTATCTAAAAATCATATATAACTCCACTACACATTGAATAAAGGCTGATAGTTTCTAAAGAAACTGTTTGGCGCTGCGTCGGTGGGGGTAACGAAATAATTTGAATATATCAACAAAGTTGAAATGGTAAATTGGCAACCGTTACGGTTATTCGGAGCGAATAAAGGAATCATGGGTTGTGTGTGCTTTTAAAGGCAGAAAATGGAGCTACGTGATTGGTGGGAACATGGCAACGAGAAAAACACGAATAAATTTATTTAGTGGAATGAAAAGCGTTCGTTGATACCTGTGGGATTTAGACTGCCCGTTTGAAAGATGAGCCTTTGTTGAAGAGTTTTGCGGCTTTCCATGCTACCTAAGTGTAAGGAAAGATCGCAGATTTCCATATGTTGCTTAGAATGATTGGGTAAATTAAAATGTCTAGCGACTGGTTTCGATGTGTCCTTGTCATTCCTCTCCCCGTCGCAAAGGTGTTCTCGGAATCGGTCACCTAGTCTTCTTCCATTCGCTCCGACGAAGGGCTAACGCTCGAAACGTCAGCTTTTGTAATCATTACGGTGGCCAATTTACCATTTCAACTTTGTTGATAGATCCAAATTATTTCGTTACTCCCACCGACGCAGCCCCAAACAGTTTCTTTCGAAACTATCAGCCTTTATTCACCTAGTCTTCTGCCTGTTTCGCCGATGTAAATCTTTTTGCAATAAGTGCAAGTTATGCAATGGATTACATTGGCGGAGGTGCACGTGAAGTGATCGGTGATCTTAATGGATCGTTTGGGTCCCGATATTTTCTCAGTGTTGTGAATGAAAGGACACGTTTTGCATCATGCACGAGCGCATTTAAAAGTGCCTGGTTGGTCATTAGTCTGAAAAGAGCTTCTGACCAATTTACCATTTCCACAAAACATTGACTTAATTTCAAACTGCAACATACAAGGACTGCACAACCTTGAGATTAGAACTTGATGCAAGTCTTTTCAGTATAACTAATGGCTTCACGTAAAAAAAAAAAACAAAAAAAAAAAAAAGCAGAAAAACAGAGCTGTTTATAATTGTGCTAAGGGAAAACATGGGTTTTTCATGCGAAAGTAAGGACCTAATAAGAGTCTTTCGTTCAAATGGCAACGCAGAAGAGGATTGGAATTCGATTAAAGCTTAGCTAGAATTTCGCGAACGGCTGTATGTGTTTGTCGTCTCCTACGTTGCCACACCTCAACATCTGCATGACGTTTGTGAGCAGCGTTTGATTCCAGAAGGAACTTAAATAGTTTTCTGCTGGGGCTTATGCTCTAAGACCGAGCTTGATTTCACGTTGTAGTTTTGTAAAAGCCGGCTAAGAGCTGTACAACTTTTGAAAACGTACTTTACAGTCGCCGTCGTAACTTCCTTAAACACGAAAGCGCGCTATATAAGGAAGTCTTCCCTGGGAAGACCTAGGCTCCTTTTTCACTCACCGTTGACGTGTGCGGGTCAAATTTAAATGCTGGTAGACGAACAAAAGGAGCTAATGAGATATCTATTGTTTACTTCCACCAGCATGGTGGCATGAGGTAACGTGCGAACCACCGACTTCGATCTCAATTTACCGCCACAAATAAAGACAGTTTCCATTGGAGAAAGGAAAAACAAATCTCAAAAATTCTTGTATTGTGATGAAGACATAAAACAATTTTGAGGAATGCGCTCGCTGTTTACTGCTTTGGAGTAGCTGTAGCTCAAGCTGACTTGACTCTAAGAGTTCTACATCACACGACGGTTGATTGACAAATGGTCCAGTGGGACCTAAGGCTCCTTTTATAGCGCGCCTTCGTGTTTAAGGTCCCTACAAGTCATTCAAACCCAGATAATATTTTTGTGCGCTTAAGCTTGGTCTGAACAACCGCATTCAATCAAAACAGCAGTTTCTTAAACATTTTATCAATTTCTTCAAGCTGCCAAAATGTTCAAATTCCGACTAAAAATGAAGAGAGCTGGGTAAAACTTACGTTACAAACTCACGGCTTACAAGTTATCGCAATAAACTCAATTTAATCCGTTCCACACTGGATTCAAAGTAGGAATCTTTTCTTTATTGTCAAAGGAATGGTCTCCAAGGTAACTGTATATAAACATCTTAAGTATTTGAAGTATTTTAAGAGGTTGCAAGAAGCGGTAAAGTGATACATTGTGTTACCTGAAAACTGTATTTATCTAAGTCAATCAGAATGAAGAATCTTTTCATCTATGTTTGCATATTGCAAATCCTTAGACTCAAGATAGAGCGCTTTTCGACCGAGCTAGCATAAACTAAAATAATAATAACGAAAACACACCGCATGCTGCTTGCAAGAAGTAAACCTATATAAGTACAAAAGAAGACTTAATATAACCGGCAACACACATTAATTAACATTGCTTAAAACTTTCCTTTGAAGCAGAATTCAAACAAGTTGATTTTAATCTCTGAAGCTCTTCTTTGTCATTCTTTTAATTTTCTCCCTAATTTATGTAAAGCATAGAAACTAACAAGAAAGATAAATAACCTTGTGACGTCAGAGAAAAACATTTATAAAGGAAGACAAACTTCACCCATGCGGCAAGATTTTAACAAAGATCATTCACCTGGTCACGCATCTTGTTGCCCAAAACGGTAATTCCCTGCACGGAAAATTTTTGTAACGACATATACGCTTTTTTTATCGCATTAGACCGCTGTAAAATTTTACTTTATCTGTCTTTTTTTTTAGGGTCTAACAGAAGTCTTCAAAACACAAATCTTTGGCTATCGCCACAAAGTGTTACGCCCTCTCTCTCAACAAAAAAAAATCATTTCTAGAAAAAAAATGTAGTCAAACACCTAAACGGAAAAACAAATTAATTATGGATGAAGAGAAATTGTAATATTAACTGAAGCAGATGTTTGCAAACCGTGTATCAGCACGAAAATGATTTCTCTGTGAGCTACAAGAATAAGATGGAAATTTTCTTGTTATCTTCCTGTTTCCTTGCTCTGATTGTATCAGCGAGCTCTTTGCAGACCTCAAAAGGTATAATCTCTCTTCCGTCGCAGTAATACTCCCTTTTTTATTGCTATCTATCTCATAAATAAGTATAAGCAAAACTATTTTGATCGGTTACCTTCATTTCTTTATCAAACACAGGACAATCACCACATAATGAGGTTGCTTTCGCCAATTTTCTTGCTCACGAAGGCTCCTATTTGAACATTACATATGTTGGGAAAGAACTGGTCCAACACTCCTTAGAGTGTGCTTTTAAATGTCTCTATGAGGATCCATGTTTGTCCTTCAACCTGGCAGATTTGGCTGATAACATCGAAAATCTGCTATGTGAACTGCTTCCATCGGATCGTTACACCCATTCAGACAAGTTCATTACCAACCATTCTTGGTATCACTACAGTATTACGGTAAAACTCTTTTTCTATCGTTTTATCTTTATCATCCCTTTTTTTAAAATTTTATCTAGATGATGACCGAAACCGGCAGTCGAAGTCGTGTGAACAAGTTATATTGAACTGTTAACTGAACGTTAAAATACGTCTCTCTGTGGCTTTTTCTCAGTTTACTTTTGTGTTCGTCGCAAGCCATTTTTAAGTCATTTTATCAACCCGTCATCAAAGTTTGTAACCTGGTTTAGTGGGACTTTCACCTGGACTTTCTAACAAGCTAGAATTTACCAATCAGTTTGCTTTCAGAACACTGATGAATCTGCTCAAGTCAACTCCATTTGGCGATATACTTAAGATAGTAAACATCAAGTCCCTGAAACATCGCAGATACATCCAAGCCCTAATCCTTTTTTACAAATCTTCATTTAATACAGGGCCAAACTACATCAAGGAATTGTTCTCATTGCGTTCTAGCAATTATGACTTAAGAGGTTATTGTAAGCTAAATGAGCCTACTTTTAAATCAAAGTATTTGTAGAAATCGTATCGTTACATAACTTCATGTTTATGGAACAACCTACCTGAATTATAAGAGCGTCCTCTCTTAGAAGTTTAAAAATTTACTGATCTATGTTAACCTGACTACCGAGACCAATTGTTGCTGTAATCTTTGTATTGAGTAGTTAACATATTAAATTTGTAAAGTCTAGTTTTTAAATCTTCTAGTCTAGTTTTTGTATTTTTATCGAATAGATAACATATTCAAATTTTACAGTATAATTTTACCATACACGCTGACATTTAAATGAACCCCAGGCTCACTGGTGAAATGTGTCTTAATAAAGTACTACTACTACTACTGGTTTTTATCAAGGAAGTGAGTACTTGATTTTCTCGATCTTAGTCTCCATGCTCGATGACGCCCTGTCAGAACAAAGGGACCTGTGTACCTCTGTATCGGACAAACAGTTACAAGTGTCGCTGTACGGAAGCATATACAGGAAGACACTGCGAAAGAGGTAATTTAAAACTTTTAGTTTCTAGAGCAATATTTTCAAAAATAATGTTATACCAGCGTACGTTTGTGGCCTATCTGATTCCTGCTGAGCCATCACTAGTCGTCATTTGACTACACACTGACTTGTTTTTAAAAGTGTAATCTTTTCTATTATTATTTCTTTTCTCTATCCATTTCATATCAGTTAACAATGGCTGCAGGTGTTCATCAGGACCAGAAGGAAAACAGCGGTGTAATATAGGTGAGTTATTGTTCCAAAATTTCACCCAGGTCAGCTCCAAATTAAGGAACACAGGATTCGCTTCTTATTGCCCACGGGGGCGCTTAGAACGAATAGATAGAATAACAAGTTTGTAATTTACCTACCATGGCGAAATAGAAGTTATCTCCTGGTTTGAAATATTAGCACAATGGCTCAGAACACGTTTAAAATTCGTCAAATGAAACATTGTTGTGATATATTCTATAAAACTTGATTTAGACCCTGTTCAACACCTAATTTCACCTTAAAACTGAAATATTAAGAGCAATTTTGAAACGGCTGGCTGTAATTTGCTGATATTCGCTCAAGTGCGAGGATATGGCCCAAAATCCAAAATCCAGAAGCTAAGGAAAAATCCATCGAAGATTTTACGAGATCGACCCATAAACCTCTTCAACAAAATTTCCCCATATCAATAGTGATTGCCATACAACGTCCACTACTTCAAACTGTAATCATTTAGTGAACACATGTGTGAAATTCGTTCGATTGCGAAGAGGGAAGTGTAAGTTGTTTTTTTGAACGCTTTGATATAATCGTGATATAGAAAACCATAGACCTACCACTCAGATGAAACTGAATTTGCCTCTGCCGACAGAGCCAGCACAGCGATCATAAGTCAATGTCAAATTATCAATGTCAAATTGTCAACGTCGAGTCGTCAAT
Source organism: Stylophora pistillata (assembly GCF_964205215.1). Classification (NCBI taxonomy): domain Eukaryota; kingdom Metazoa; phylum Cnidaria; class Anthozoa; order Scleractinia; family Pocilloporidae; genus Stylophora; species Stylophora pistillata. Next base: position 43,653,090 of record NC_142521.1, read on the forward strand.
GTCAAATTGCGTGTCAATTTCCCACGCAAAAGCCTGAAGGAAAGCCTAACAAACAATCACTGGCACACAGAATATGTGGAAAAGCTGAAGCTATTAAAGAAATCTGTAAAAAGAAACAAAAGAAGAGAAGAGGAAAACACGATAATTCTCGAACAAAAACTTGGTTAATCATAGGTTTCCTGTTAATTCAATTTTTTTCTTAGTTTTATCAAAAAAGTTACAATTCTTTGGATTTCTAGATCTTCTGCCTGACAAATTGGTTTTGAAATTGAAAACACGCTACTCAAGCAATACAACGGTCGCACTTGCGCTGACGGTTAACCGCTTTGTTGACGGACTGCACCTGAGAGAACAAGAACTACTAAAATAGAATTTAACATGCAGCATGAATAGTGTTTGGTAACAGCTTGCCGTATTTCCATTTGTTTTAGCTTGTTTGAAAACTCCGTTGAACCGCCTTCTTACCAATGAAGCTGGTGGGCGGACGCTCGAAAAAATTAAGGCGTAGGCAGTTTAAAGCAAAACCCTTTATGGCGATTAAATTAAGAGTAGTAACAAAGGCAAGCACAGACACAAACGTGCGCATGCACGGACTTGCATACGTTCACGCACGCAGCATATGCACGCACAGGAGCTTGCAAACACACATATATACACGCTTAGGTTGTCGATAAGCTATGCGATGTGCTCATGTTTTGCTCAGGGAACTATTAGAGAGCAAAGTAAGAGTCGCGGTTAAGTAATAAAGGTGGGTATTCACTCACAAACGCACACATACACACGCACGGAAACTCTAACGAGGCTAGGTGGATAGGTTAAGGTGGCTAGTACCAGTTTCCTCGCGTGGGAGGCAGGTCGAAAATTCATAACAAATATGGCGGCACGAGGCTTTTTACGGTTTACGCTACTTTTGTCATATTTTGTAAGAAGTTTGTCTACCAGCGTGTATTTGATGTATTCAACAGCCACTGCGTATGCAGGAGACAGAAACAAAGATAAACAAGACGATTCTCGGCGACATAAAGGTTGCTTCGCATCTAAACCAAAAATCTAATCTATACGAGATCTCGAGAAAGCCAAAGAGTGATAGTAAAAGCAAAATCTGCCTGAAGAAGGAACAGACTCCAAACCTCGAAGGAAAATAATATGATTTAACCAGAGTTTGTGAATAAATGCTTAAAGATGAGCCCGGGAGGCTGTCTTTGACGGCTATTAGTTGGTTTTGTGAGCAGTAAACGTCTGTAAACATCAGATCGTAGATACTCGCGCGAACACACTCGATAGTCTGCGGCAGTCGATCTTATTAAATCCGGATTTTTAAATGCGTGACAAAGCGCGTGGAAATTGCTAAACTCGCAACTAGTCCATGGGCCAGAGAGGTTCTCCGTACCACTTAGGTGAGTGCTATCTGATGAAAGTTTATGTGAAAGACTTTACAAATTCATTTGAAAGCTATCTTGAAAGTGTAGATTTCTCAATTTTTTAGGTACTTGTTTATTTGAAAAATTATTGGTCAACATGGAAACGAGGCTAGGGATAAAACGGTTATTTGCAATACCTTTCTTGTTTATCATAGCAAATAAATCAGTACATGTAACATCTAACAGCATTTCAAAACGATGTTTTGGTGAGAGGCGAAGATTTCCTTTATTTGATTTGAAAGAAAGCTTAAATGAAACCGTGAAGTCAAACTCGCAAGACATCATGAGTGAGTCCCAGGGTAGCGTAGTGCTTCAAAGTTCTTTCACTTCTTAACCTTGCTGTGTCACGACGCTTTAAAAAAGACGGAAAAACATAAGAATAGAGACTTAGAGCCTAAATTTTTAATGCTCATCATGGAAACACTTGCAAACAAGCAGGTGGTGATCGAACTTTCTCAAGAACGCAACGAAACTTGATTGCTATGAACAGACAAAACTAATCGGTTTCGTTGTGAAGCTTGCATTTTTTTATTACTCGGATCATGGAAATTATTGATATTCATTATTAGAAATCACAGGTTATTGTTTGATTAGGCGAAAATTGGAGAAAATTTCTCAAACAAAGGAAAACGCAGAAGAGATTCATGGGTGTAATGTGGGAAGTAGAGAGCAAAGACCTTGTCGGGAAGAGCCTAGCGCGAACAGAACTTATATGAGGAAAAATACACTTATGCGATAAGAGAACCAGATTTAGGAAAGGAACAGAAAGGTGCAATATTTTAACTGCATACGTCTACTTGCATACCGATGTCACGATTAGAAAAGCTGCTATAGCTAACTTGTAAGACATCGCTAATACATTTTGTGAGGTGTTGTAACACGAGTTATCATATCGCTGGCAGCGTCCGTGGGCAACATGAAGCAAATCCTGTGTTCTGATTTCTACCCGAGCGGGTAAGATGGGCCCACCTTACCCGCTCGGGATTGCTCGTTTCTTATCCCGCGCATGAAGAAAATTGCTTAGAATGATCTTACAAAGTTCGTAATTTTTGGGTAATGACGGTGATGTTGTCGCAAAAAGTGGCAGAAGACAGTCAAAACAAAGAAAGCATAAAGGTTTCTTCATATTGTAATGCAGCAGTTGGCGTTCCCACCGTGCTATTTGAGCCATAAGCTGAAAAATGTGTCTGGATAATCCTTTGGAAACGTTGTCATGGAAACTGCTGTTGACGAACTGACACCTATTTTTGGATGACCAGTGATTATGTAATTCAACTCCGTAAAAGTGTTCAAATGGCCTTGGTCAGTCTTTTTCTTGTATTTTTTCAAAGTTACAAACCATAAAAAAGATGAAAACTGGTACTAGTCGCCTTAAAACATGCGTCCATCTTCTGAGATTTTATTTACAAGTGATTGATGACTTTGCGTATTTCCTTCCTCACCCTACTCACTAACAAGGACATCGATGCAACGATTCTTCGTATTCTTTACTTTATATTTAGATTATTGCCTTAAATAGTTGATTAGGGCGAAGCGTGAACCAGTTATCTTGCAAAGAAAACAAGGGCAAACTATGCCCTAGATTAAGCCGCAGGTCGTTCAGAACTTAACCAAAGGCGAGATCCTTATCCTATGCGTGTCTTATTCTATGTTGCTTAAGACTGAACACTGTTGGACTATCGTCCCCGATAGGCGTGCGGCACATGCGAAAAACGAAGGAAGATTTAAACAAAAACTGGATACTTCTAAAGAAGCAAAAACATTTAAAAAATGCGCAATTTCTCAAACAATTGTCTTGAGGTTTCTGAAGTTTATTTACTCTGTTGTAGAGTACCTCATGGTGTTTCCGGAGCCGCGTTCTACAGAAAATTATGCCATGAAGAATCCAGCCATAGCCTCAGATCTCAGCCAGCTGTCAGTGTGTTTTTTTATCAAACTTGTTGAAGACCAAGGGGATCAGTTTGTCATGAGCTATGCCATTCAACAAGAAAAAAATAGCATTTTGGTCGAAATTAATCCAACCCTGGAAGTGACAGTTGATGGTCATATATTCTGGTAATGCGTCATGGATTTTTGAAAACTGGGTTGAGGTATTTCTTATTGGAGCCACGATAACTCATAATACAGGACATACTATGATCTTCTTGTTAGACACGAACGCATGAAGGAGAAGAAAGGAATTTAAACATACAAGCAGACAGATTAACTGGCTGACTGGCTGCTAGACAGACTGATTGAATGGGCGACATACTATCTTGCTGATTGACAAACTGTCTGACTGAAAAACGACTAGCTGACCGACTAACTGGCTGACAGACGTATTGGCTGACAACCTGACTGACTGGCTGACAACTTGACTGTCTGTGACAGACTGACTGAAGGATATGACGGACTGACGAGCAGACAGAACAGACTGGCTGACAGACTGACTGACTGACTGACTGAGACAGATTGACTAGGTGACAGACTGACTGAGTGACAGGCCTTTTACAAATTTCTATAGACTTACTAACTGCCTGACAGACTAAATGACTCTTTATTGACTGACTTAGTAACAAACAAAAAGGAAGGCGGATCCTGAATGATTAAATATATTTTAAACTGTTGTGCTTATCTGTTTTCCTTTATTTCCTTTTTTTTCAGGTTTGAGGCGAGAAATCTCTACAATGATACCTGGAAACACTTGTGTCTCACCTGGGAAAACAGTCAAGGAGTAGCAAAACTCTATAGAGATGGCAAAGTTATAGAAGAGAAAACGAATACCAACAGCAAGAACGCTATCGTTAAATCTGGCGGCGCAATGGTGCTTGGACAAGAGCAAGACTCTGTTGCTGGAGGTTATAACCCTAAGCAAACTCTTCACGGCCGATTGGCAGGTGTCAACATTTGGGATAAAGTTCTGTCCGAAAGCGACATTGCCGCCCAGTACACAAGTTGTAGCATACCTCATGGTTCTGTTCTTAAATGGTCTGCATTTAAAAATCTTACTCATGGCAATGTCACAGTTGAAGAGCCGTGAACTGTGTTGTTCAGTGATCAAACGCTCTAGACTCATAACTCACGTGCTGTAAAATTGCTTAAATTGGAGTATTTACCATATGCAAGCTGGATCACGTAGCACAGTACTAAGTATAGACAACAAAATATTACATGATATTGCGTTTGAACGTTGCTTACTTTGGCTAGGTCTTTGGAAAACATTTCATTATATTTATCCACCTATCTACTTAGTTGTTTGATAAAATATGTCAAAGTTACAGGTAAATTTTTAGGTGACAGGTTTTTTTCCCTAAAGCTAAGACAGCTACCCGTTTTTACAGTAAGGAACCTTAACAAAATGAAAATTTTCTTCTGTGTTCTCATTTATTCATGATTCTTGAGAATTAATCAGAGGGCATTTCAAGATTTTTTAAGATACCAAAGAGAATTTGAACATTGAGAGGCTAACAGGACGACAAGTGTTCATGCTTTGAATGTGTGCCTAGATAAAGCGCTGTACAGATGTTTGACGCCTGTGTTGTGTGGTAAACCTTCGTCTCTGCAAAGTAGTGCGCTAAAATGTTTACATTCATTTGTCCACTCAATTCTTAAATTGTTTTACATATCGTTTTAACTTGTTAAGGAAGTGAATAACATGTAACTGTTTGAATAATATACTACCTAATGACAAATGTAACTCAGAAACGTTGAAAATACAAAATGGCTACAGCGCTACCAACCAATTGCTCTTTGACTGATAGTTTTTAAGGGTTTACACTGCGGAAAACATTTCGAACTTAACTAAAAAATCATATATAACTCTGCTACATATTGACTCAGTTTCAATCTGCATCGGAAGACAAGGACGGCACAATCTTGAGATTAGATCTTGATGAAAGTGTTATCAGTATAGCTAATGGTTTCACGTAAAAATAAAAGAATAATAATTAAAATAAAAAACAGAGCTTTTTATAATTGTGCGGGAGGAAAACATGGGTTTCACGTGCAAAAATAAGGGCCTAATAAATGTGTTTTGTACAAACGGCAACTCAGAAAGAGTACTTTGATTGAAAATTAGCTGGAATTTCGCGAATGGCTGTATGCGTTTATCGTCTCTTAAGGTGCCACAGCTCAACCTCCGCATGACGTCCGTGAGCAGCGTTTGATCTGGGTTTCTTTTTTAAGACCAAGCTGATTTCACGTTCTAGTTTTGCAGAGGACGGCTAAGAACTAAAAATAAAGGCAGCTAGGAAAAAGTTACGTTACAAACTCAAGGTTTACAAGTTACGGTAATAAACTCAGTTTGAGGCGTTCCACACCGGATTCGAAGTAGGGATATTTTCTTTATTGTCAAGAGGATGGTCTCTAAGGAAACTGTACATAAACACCTTAAAAGCGACTTTGTGAATTGACCGAGTGAAAATCGAAAAATGTGGCACATGTTTGGAAAATTGAAAACCTTCATATTTTGCCCAGAGACACCTTATAGTAAAGATAGAAGCGTGGTAAGGTTTTTTTTTGCCCAGACTTCCCTCTTTATCCTAGAAAACTCACGAAAACTGAAACGAGCGTTGGTAGCCGTAAAATGGCGGAAATCAGTGCCCCGAGTAGAGGCAAATGAACTTTGCTCATGAAAAGTGCAAAAGAAGGCAAACTCCTATCAATTTTATAAATTTGTATAGGTGGAATAGAGGTATGGTTTTAGTCTGAAACAGGACCATTTCATTTCATATTGACCTCACGGAACGCTTTTGAAATTTACCAATATCTTAAAACCCAAAAGTCGCATTTCTTGGCAAATTTTCAGTTATCATTTGCTCCATGCGGTATGACTCAGAATCGGTTCAGATTAAGCTCATGATAAGTGGAAATAGTATCGTTTTCGAGGATATAAAAATTAGTTGCATTTCCGCATGGTAAAACCAGGTTGAACTTTGTGAAAATCACAACATCGGTATTTTAATACGTCACGACATAATCTAATTAGGCCCCCTGTGGTTAACTGCGGAATTCCACGCACATTTCAGCTGCTAGAACCGTGTTCGATTAGGAAATCGATACAATAAGCTAGCCTTGCATAGGTAACGACGACAAATTGGTTTTCATTCCTGCTTTCGTTTCAAATTCTCATCGATTTCCTTATGGTGAAATTGTTTACAACACCACATTCCGCAAGCTAGCGGAAGGCGTCTGTTTGTCTTGGCATATTCGAACACATTAAAGTATTAAGAAGTTCTAAGGTAAATTTTAGCTTCATTGTGGACTCGAAAGGGGACAATTCAATCATTTATACTGGTAGGTCAAATGTTCACTGCCGGAGACGAGTGTTAAAGATGGGAAGCAATCTGATACCAGTGTAGATGAAACATACTTATTATTTGTCACGCAATGCTGAAATTATTTCAATCTTGTTCCCATCTTGTAATTTTACGGCCAAGAATATCTGGAATTAAGGTTTTTTACAAAATTTTCAATGTGATAATTTTTTTTATCAGTGAGTCACCGCTGTGAGACTTTTAAACTTCGCAGCGGGGATCTTATGCAGAGTTGAATGTAATTGAGTGATATAAGATACTTAGAAGAGCCAATAAGTAGAACACAAAACAACAAATAGCAGTAGCAGGGCAAAGGAAAGAGAGTAAAAAATTATGATTAAAAAAAAGGTTAGGTAAAGGATCAAAAGACATTGTAAAGATGAAACAGAGGCAATGTACAAAATGATTGAAATAGGAGAAGAATACCAGGGTGAACCAGACCTGAGGATAAAACAAACGTTGTTGTTTTGTGTTCTGCTTATTGGCTCTTCTGAGTACGTAAATCAACAGGATATTCGCACTTGACTAAGCTTTGAGCTCGAGTCTCTAGTTTGCATTTCCCTACTTTTATTTTCTTTTACAGATTACTATGAATGTCTCAATCTTTTTTCGCATATTTTATAAAACAGCGGTTGTTTCGTGTGTTTTTAGAAATTTTGGCGTTAAAAATTGATCCCCTCACGCATGCCTCATTTGGCCGCCGTGTTCCACCACGTGACCACAGTAAAATAAACGCTGTAACGTAGTCTGACGTATCGAGTCGTAAAACTTCGTCTTAGCAAAGTTGCGCATTTTAACGCTTACATACAGCTTATAAACTGAGATTTACACATTATATTTCTTGTTTTCGCGTGTCAAGGAACTGTATAGCTGGTACATGTAGTTTGACTTAAAAAATGGCTGACGTTATCAACCAACTGCTTTTTGTCTGGTTCATTTTTAAGGTTTGCTTTGGAGGAAACATCCAAATTACTATTGAGCCATCATTGTGTACTTTACAAATAAAACCACGCTGCCGTGAATCTATAACCTAGTATATCAGAACAAGAAAGTGGCACACGATGCGCAACTGGGTGTTTCACTGATGTTCTTACTAAATTTTGACGTGTTCTTGATCAGTTACTGAACAGATTCACGGCAACATAGAATCCATTTGCTTTCTATAGTGAAGACGTAAAAATTTTATTAACGGTGACGTCATTTATCATCTATCCTCTAACAGGCCACGAGTAAGAACCAATCAAATTTCGTGTAGAGTTCAGATTATATAGATCTCTTCGTCCGCATATATATGACGTGCGCAATTGCATTTTGTGGCAGTCTTATTACACTTCAGCCGCGCGTTTATCTCGCTAAATTTTCCTACAGCCAATTGAAAAAAGAAGCGAAGAAATTGTTACCAGCACACCCGTGTCTTCTTCTTCTGCCAATATTTCTGTGAGTCAAAATAACAGTGGTGGTCGTTCAAGAGAAAACAACGATCTTCTTGGCATACTTAAGCAAATGGGCCGTGAACAGTTATATTTGTATCAACTTAAATAATCAAAACCCTTCTATGTGTCTTTGATTTCTATCAAGTTAAGACTTCCATGAGAGCTTGACTATTTTAACCTTGTTTTTATTTTCGTTTTTGTAAACTAATAGCCCATTTCCGAAATATCCTTGGCCTCATTTTCAAAACGAGTCCTGGTGCTCATCCTTTCATATGATTATAAGTTTTCATTCACATGCAAATTAAACTCATTTTCACAACAATGGTTGAGCACCATGCCTCGTTTTGAAAATGAGGCCAAGGGTAATTCGGAAATGGGCTATTCAAAGCCCTCATCTCTAGGAGATGCAATAATGCTAACTCTAGTTTCGGTCAAAACTGTTACTTTATCCCGCTTGTAGATTTTCTTCACAAATTCTAGGAACAATCCCACAGGCAGGTGGGCAGATTTCTGCGATATAAATTCTACAATGTTCTTGTAACTTTCCTATTTGAAGTATTTGTAGACCTGCTTCAAGTTGAGCTCATGATATAACTTTTTCACCTTCTCGGATGAGGCAGAATCTTTTATACCGTAGTTTTCCTGGGAAAAGTTAGCATAATAAAAGAGTTAAATTCCTGTCTCTTATCACAAGTGTCTGCCGTGAAGAATGAAAATCTCTAAGAGAGTAAGCCGGGAATATGGGCGCACTTCCCGTTCTGATTGCAATAAGTTTTAGCTCATCCACATAAAAATGAACAAAATTAGAACACCTTTCGCCTGAAGTGACAATTAGTGACTTGGGGAACCAAGTAGCCAATTGATAAAAATACTTAAAAGGATCTATAATATTGCAGGTCAAAAAATGAGGAAACTGTAGGTTGGAAGCAGAAACTATACGAAACACGTTTAGCTGCTACCTCGCTTTGTAAGGTAAGTTCTCGGAGTATCCACGGGCTTCCACTGGAAACTGGCTGCCCCCAGATAGAATACTGCCTCCCCCCCTCCCATGGCTTACAATCACCTACAACCCAGCCACGGGTTCCCATTCCAGTAGACCGTCGTCAATGTTTAGATCAGTGGGAGGTGAAAAAAAAAGGAGGGGAGGGGTGGGGGAAAGGAGAGGACTAGCGACCAATAACACCTACTTATTAAACTCCTACTGAACTCCACAATATACATTTATATGTATTTCAATATATAATTATACCTCAAGATTTAGGTTACTTGAACTTTTACTGCAACTCTGAGTTTCATGCCTCTTGCGAAGCAATCGTCAGGCAACTGCCAGAAATAACGGTTACAATCCATTTGTAACCGTTACAACCCAATTGTAACCGTTATTTCTGGCAGTTGCCTGACGATTGCTTCGCAAGAGGCATGAAACTCAGAGTTGCAGTAAAAGTTCAAGTAACCTAATTCTTGAGGTATAATTATCCATAGCTCTAGCCCTGCTATTGAGCACTTTTTAGTAGATGATGATCTCATTCCGCTATTTTGGTTATTTCAATATATATATATATATATATATATATATATATTTATATATCTATATTCTGTATACGAGGGAAATTCTGACCCTGTACACCCCAAATAATCATACTTAAATAGAATATATGTTGGAAAAGAAAATTTGCCCTGAGCGGGATTTGAACCCACGTCCCCCTGTTACTAGTCAGGTGTGGTGACCACTTCACTATCAGGACAACCATGCTGGCAACACGGTAATCGAAGATGTGATTTTTGTGATCGGAGACGTGGTCTCCCGGGAAACTTAATATTTAAGGTGACCGGGTGGGGGAAGCCTATAACCCTATATGAAACCCAACTAAGGATCTATTAAAGATACACGACCGAAGTCAACTTAGCGGATGACAAAGGAGGATCCAATTACGTATACAAGCTAATTTCAATTAATGCCACCATGGTTGTCCTGATAGTGTAGTGGTCATCACACCTGACTAGTAAAAGGGGGACGTGGGTTCAAATCCCGCTCAGGGCAAATTTTCTTTTCCAACATTGATTCTCTTTAAGTATCATTACTTGGGGGTCTTTAGGGTTAGGGTTTCCCTCGTATACAGAATTTGTTTAATTGAAATTAGCCCGATCCCAAATTGGGCGGGCATCAAAGGTCCTAGTCTCAGCGTTGATTGGGAATTTTAGTATAATTCTCGCCTTTCAAGTCAACGCTGGTTCCTTAACATTTTCAGTGGATTCGACAATTTTTCCATTTCTTTTTATTGCGATAATTTTTCGCGTAGTAATTACTGTGTTTGTTTATATGTGTCATCACGCCCTATATAAATCTATTTAAGGAATTTGTAAGTCATTGTATTACAAATGATGAAGGTCTCGGACCGAAACGTATTTTATTAAACTTTCTTAGACCTTTTATTTGAGTACATGTAGGCGCGCTCTGATTGGCTAGTCAAACTCCGAATATCCTTTGCTATTTAACTTCGAGCAACTCGAGAAAAAGTGGCGTGCCGGTTTGCATCCGTGACAAGCGAAGAAATCACTCAAATAACAACGAAGCAGTCCCTGAAAACACAGAGAAAGCGACTAAATTTGATTTGGCTGTGTTTAAAGGTAATGGTAACCGGGATTTTATCGATAAAAACCAATGAAAAAGGTTTTGTTTACAAATGCAAATTAATCTTACGTAACCTCACTTGTTTACTTCAAAATCAAAGTGGAATGGTATTTTTTACAGAATGGTTTCAAATACAGAAAGAGTTTGCAACACCATTTGAAGAAATGTCGCCACCAGAGCTAAACAAAATGTCTTCAGAAATTTTATCTGTCAGCGAAAAAACGAGACGGCAGTTTTCACAACAAAAAATCACTAACCGCGATCCGAGCTGCGTTGGATCGTTACGCGCGGGAAAATGTTGAAATGTTGGAATCGTATGAATTAAAATCATTTTTGGTGGTGTATATTATCTCACTGTTTAAGTATATACTAAAAAAACTATTCACCTCAGTGTCGGTGGTTAGCGGTGGATATTTATCACTAACCACCTCCACTTCGGTGAATAGTTGTTAATTATACTTCAGGATGTAGGTTCCTTGAACTTTTACTGCAACTCTGAGTTTCATGCCTCTTGTATATATAGGAGAAGTAGTGTGGCACACGAGGAGGGACAACTTCGAGCGAAAGAAGACATATACTTAATAAAAAGTCTAAAAAGTTTAAATTTAAACTTTTTAGACTTTTTATTGAGTATATGTCTTCCTTCGCTCGAAGTTGTCCGTCCTCGTGTGCCACACTACTTCTCCTACCATTTATCGAGGTTTGGACTGTGAATCCTTTTGGATCCTTCTGGCGCGGCGTCACTGTTGGCTCGAGGCCTTTTAAGTTATTATATATATATATAATGCTGCTACCTCCTATCACAGCTTGCGACCATACCAGAAATTAACATCGGACTTTACCGTGACGACGGCCTTGCAGTTATAAACCAAACACCCCAAAAAGTGGAGAGAATTAAGAAACAGATTTGCACGATATTTGCCCAAAACAACCTTAGAATTACCATCGAGGCAAACAAGAAAATCATCAACTTTCTCGACGTAACGCTTGACCTGATAACCGGCAGATTCGGACCCTATTCCAAACCAGCAACTACCCATCTATACGTACACAGCAAGTCTAACCACCCACCTTGCATACTACGAAACATCCCCGAAGCAGTTAATAAAAGACTTTCTGAAATCTCTTCTGACGAAGACATGTTTAACAAAGCCGCACCTCCCTACCAAGACGCGTTGCACAAGAGTGGCTACACATACAAGCTGCACTTCACTGAACCGGAACCGCACCGACCGCAATACCAAACCAAAAGGCGAAGAAACATAATTTGGTTTAACCCACCATTTAACAAAAACGTACAGACCAACATTGGCAGAGCGTTCATTGACCTTATTGACAAGTGCTTTCCAGTCACCCACAAACTGAGGAAAATTTTCAATAGAAACACCATTAAACTGAGCTACTCGTGCACACCAAATATGAAACAGATCATAGACGGGCATAACAAAGCCACAATCAGGAACGCAAAAATGTCCGAAGATAGCCGCCCCCAAAGATTGTGCAACTGCAGGAACGAAAACGAATGCCCTTTAGGAGGGGAATGTTTGCAAAGCGAGGTCGTCTACCAAGCCACAGTCGATACCAAGGAAGAAACTAAAACGTACGTTGGCCTCACAGCGACAGATTTTAAGACTAGATGGCGCAACCACCAAATGTCGTTCAACCACGAGAGACGGCGAAATGACACAGAGCTGAGCAAGTACCTGTGGAAACTAAAGGAGAAGAGGGAAGACTATTCGATTTCATGGAAAATTATTGCTAGGGCTAGATCATATTCCAATGCCACAAAACGTTGCAATTTATGCCTTACTGAGAAATTTTTTATCTTGTATTATCCGCATGAAGCCTCTTTAAACAAGCGAAGTGAAATAATATCCAATTGTAGACATCGGCGAAAATATATTCTCAGGTATTCTTAACGCTATTATCGGCGCGCGCACGGTTTTCAAGATTTGAATTTTTAAACAATGCCATGTGATCACGTTGCTGAGTTAGAGTTAACCGTCACGATGCCTCAGTGTGTATGGAGTTTAACTGATGAGTGGATCAACTTTTGTTGGTCTACGAAACAGGCTGTATTAAAATCCATATCTGCGTCACTTGAGTAGTCCATTTGCTACTATATATATATATATATATATATATATATATAACCAATTATTACGCTGGAATGTTCCTTATCGACTAGCAAAGGGCTCAATAGTTGGACTAGAGCAGTAGATAATATTATCAGCAACGAGTTGGGTTATTTGGTCCAAGACATTTAATTGCTACTCACAGTTTCATGCTCCATCAGAAGCAATCACCAGGCAACTGCCTGAAAAACGGTTACATTCAAAGTTATTTGAAAAAAAACCGTTACATTCAAAGTTATTTAAAAAAACGTGTGCTGCGTAGCGCAGCGCGCGCTAATAAGGTGATGACATTTTTAGCAGAAATTTCCTAGAGTGTCTACAGGTCGATGCTAATTCACTTCGGTTGTTTAAGGTTGAGATTTCGGGCTTACACAAAATAAAATACTTCTCCCACAAACACAAATTACAATTCTTGGTGACGTTTGATTACGATCTTGCCCGTTTTTTTTTTTTTTGCGCCATTTAATGTTGCACTAAATGTTTCGGTCTTTCAGGTTCCAAATATGCTTACTAAGCTCAGTTGCGTTTCTATAACGTTCATTACGGAATGAGTAAATGTGATTTCGATATCTTAATTTGAATGGAGATGAACTCTCATTCATATGTTTCGACGTATGCGAGTTCTACCCCTCGATAACGGAGAAACTACTGTCAAAGGCGCTGGATTTCGCCTCAGCGTACCGACAGATCACCAACCAAGAGCGTGAAATAATTAATCTTTCACGCAAAGCGAACAGTACTATTCAGCGATGACTGTCCATTGGAGAAGAAATCTGCAAACAACCAATTTGATGTAACAATGGGATCCTTTGATGGGGCAGAAACGTGCGAGCTAGTCGGATGGTACCTTTTGTCCATCCTCAGGAAAAAATACGCAGCAACATAGGCTTATACCACGATCACGGATTAGCAGCCCCAAATGAGAATCCCCAAGAAATTGAGAATATCAAGAAGGAGCTGTGCAAAATCTTCCGTACGAACGATTTAAAGATCACAGTCAAGGCTAACACGACTATGGTTAACTTTCTAGATGTCACGGTTGACCTCCATTTGCGAAAGAAGGGAACATCCCACTCTATGTGCACAGAGACTCCAACCATCCACCGTCAATCCTGAGAAACATCCCGGAATCCTTAAACAAGAGGCTGTCAGAAATTTCGTCCGAGAAAGAATGCCTCGATGATGCCAAGCACGTGTACCAATAGGCCCTTAATAAAAGCGGCTACCGTTACAAACTAACGTATAACGTGACAACCAGCCAGACATCAAGCCCGCGGAGGAACAGACGAAGGAACACTCTATAGTACAACCCGCCGTATAGCAGAAACGTTGAAACAAATGTTGGTAAATGCTTTCTTTCTCTAATCGACCAGCACTTCCCCAAATCTAATCCACTGCATAAAATTTTCAATCGCAACACTGTTAAATTAAGCTACAGCTGCATGAATAACATTAAATCAATTATCTCCAGCCACAACAAAGCCGAAATAAGAAAATCCACAGCCGCTGAAGGAAATAGCAAAAACTGTAACTGCCATAAACCGGACACGTGCCCCATGGATGGTAACTGCAGCGTGGAGAACATAATATACCAAGCCGAAGTAACCACGCAAACAGCAAGGGAAACATATATCGGACTTTGTGACACTCCATTCAAATTAAAATATCGAAATTACATTTGCTCATTCCGTAATGAACGTCATAGAGACGCAACTGAGCTTAGTAAGCATATTTGGAACCTGAAAGTAGTAGTAGTAGTAGTAGTAGTAGTAGTAGTAGTAGTAGTAGTGAACTTTATTTATGTGTCGTGAAAACCTAGCCCATAGCACTAATTGGGGACACAGGGTAAAAGCTTTAAAAATAAGAAATCTGGAACCTATTTACAGAATTATTTACCTAACCTATTAACAGTTAAAATTATTTACCAATGTCCTAGAGTTAAAAATCAACTATTACAGAGCGCACATTTCTTGCATCCATCATCAATCATGACAGTCATGTCCGTTCTCCTGATTTTGCTCTTAAATCCGTGCAGGCTCTCTTCACTGCGTAACTCTTTTGTAAGTTTCGACCAGAGGAGAGGGCCATAGTATTAATTAAATTAAAATTAAATTAATCTTACAGAGTGTTTACCATATTTTACTGTAATGCAGTAAATGGTTTGAACCCGGGGGTAACATGTGAAGGTGTAGTCTGATCGTCCGGGTGAGTGTAGTCCTGAGAAGGACTGTTGTCGGTGGCAGTGACTGACGTTTCGACAACCTGTGCGGAAGTCATCATCAGAGTCAAGTGAGTGATTGTTGTCAGTAGAATGTTCTTATTCCAGTTCGTGTGAAATGATCGGTTGGTTTTGCCGTGATGTTATTGGCTGTAAGACTCAAGTGACGTAAGTCGTTCGTGATTGGTCTGTTTCGGTCTGTCGGTAAAGCTAGGTTGTTCTTTTTCGGTCGTTTGTGATGTTTATGTCGTGAATGAGTCGTTTGTATGGGGCGGGTAGTTGTTGACATCTGTTTAGGGGAGTCTGTTCTAAGTTAGTAAACCAGCTTTCCAGAGTCAGTCGTTGAAAATAGTCAGTGCTGTAGGTTAGAAAAAGAACAACCTAGCTTTACCGACAGACCGAAACAGACCAATCACGAACGACTTACGTCACTTGAGTCTTACAGCCAATAACATCACGGCAAAACCAACCGATCATTTCACACGAACTGGAATAAGAACATTCTACTGACAACAATCACTCACTTGACTCTGATGATGACTTCCGCACAGGTTGTCGAAACGTCAGTCACTGCCACCGACAACAGTCCTTCTCAGGACTACACTCACCCGGACGATCAGACTACACCTTCATATTTTACTGTATTAAAGCGAGGGATTCTAAAATCTGCATTTCTTAGAGAATATCTTTTATCGCAGTTTACTTCTGACATTAATAGTTCCTGTATTTGACAAGGAAGTAAGTTCTTTTTTGCCTTGAACATAAGGATTGTTATGTCCTGGAGCCTTTTGTTCACCACTGATGGAATTTCAGCCAGCTTCAGCAGGCCGTAATAAGAGAGTGATTTATCGTTGAAAACTACTCTCAAGGCCCTTTCCTGTAGTCTTTCAGCTTTACATTTGTCTGAGGCTCTGCAGAAATGCCAGATGATACTGCAGTAGGTCAAGTGAGGTGAAATGGCGGCTTTATAAAGTTGTAGTGTAGCGTAAGTGGGTATTAGTTTTCTTTGACGACTTAAAACTCCTGTATGTTGACTTGCCTTTTTACAGACTAAGGTAATATGCTCACTAAAATTTAGTTCAGAGTCCAGGAGTACCCCCAACAGAAAGACCGAAACATTTAGTACAACATTAAATGGCGCAAAATAAAACGGGTAAGATCTTACTCAAACGTCACCAAGAATTGTAATTTGTGTTTGTGAGAGAAGTATTTTATTTTGTGTAAGCCCGAAATCTCAACCTTAAACAACCTAAGTGAATTAGCATCGTCCTGTAGACACTCTAGGAAATTTCTGCTAAAAATGTTCCCTTTAATATATATTTAGTGTAAAAATGCCTCGACTAGATAGGTAGATAGATAGCCTTTATTTTAAAACGATGAGTGTTAAAGCTACATGAGCTTGTGAGGTCGTTTGCAGTTAACTAATCACTAAATGTACTAAAAACTAAAACCTAGGGGTACGTAGAGAACGTCTAAACTTAAACCAGTGGTGCTTACGAATGTGGAATTGTCAACATAAATTTAAATATATACAAAGTCATCTTTTTTAAAATTACAAGTGGATGCAATACCCGAGTTTGTAAAAATTCCTCCATCACTAATAAAATTTCTTTGACATTTTCATGAGATGTTGTGTCCTTTATACCAGCCTAAAAATACAGAAAGTTAATCAATGAAATTGGGAAAGAGCAACGATATCAGAAATCGCTCAACAATCATAATAATAATAATAATAATTAATAATAATAATTTATCGATTTATAGTGCGCTTTCTAACATACCTGGTGATCAAAAGCGCATAATCATTGGATCCTCACCATATACATTGCCAAAGTAACTGGCAAGTAAAAGGAATATTATGCTGTCTTGTATTTCACGATGGCCTTGTATCTGAAACAAAAATGAGCTACTTAGTAACCTAGCCTGTTTTAGGCATTCAATTGTTAACTGGGGCATGTTGTGAATAGGGAAAAGGGGAAGGGGTTATGGCTATGTGGAGCCAAATTAAGGGAGGTGTGGGATGGGTCCCTCCTTTCTCCCCATTAGAGTAATATGAGCTTCCTACCAATCCATTCACCAATCCAATCCAATCCATGTGTGGGCAAAACCACAGTTTTTTTCCATTCAAAGTATTAAACTCCACTCACAAAGGAAGTAGCGAACATCAATGAAACATCTTGTGAAACTAAACTGGCAACTGAAGATGGTATTGTAGGCAAAAAATACAAATTAAGTCAACTAATGGAACTTGAAGGATGCCATGACAAAAAATGGCCTAATTTAAGCATGCAAAATAATTGACTAAATCACAACGAACAAATTGATTTTGAAGCGTGGACACTTAAGTAAAAGAGTGTGCATTGTTAGGAAGCCTTCAACATCAACTGCAACACTGCTGTTTTCATCTTTGATTTTACAACATTTCTTTGCATGTAACCAGCACTAATTAATAATGTTCATTCTCAAGCAACCATCTGCCTAGAAAACACTGAATTATATTCTTCGTTCATTTGTCCTTTGGCTGTATTTTTGAAAATGACAAATTGGTGACAATAACTCTTGTAACTAATCTTGTTTTCGTCATCTTTGTGTCAACGTAGGATTTTGTTTAATCTCTGAAAGTTTCCAGTGTTAGCATTGTTTGCAATTTTGGCATTCAGTCCTTAATTTGGTCAAATAGTGGCTAGGGCATTATACTTTTCTAAGGTAAAATTCTCAAAATTTTCGCCCGGCTTGGTGATGAGGTCTAATGCTCGTCCAGTTGCAGTTTGATATGTCGACTTCCTGGAGAATAGATCACACAACAGTGTCAGCCAATGGTTCAAAAGTGTCACATTGATGGAGATGAACTGTCATTTTTACACTTGAAGACTTTTTCCCTATTTATTTCAAAAACACTGATTCATTGATTAAAGAATATCCATTTCTAGCTAACAGTTAAAACCATTGTTAATTTTTATTTCCTCTACAAAAACCAAAAGCATAGGCCGGGTTTCTGGCAAATAGTCGAAAGAGTCACATCTACATACTCACTCGAGCGAGAGAACGGGAGAATGATCAGGGCCACGCAATTTCGCATGATTTTCGCGGTGTGATAAATAAATGGTTCTCATCTTAATTAGAAGGTCGAACTCAAACGACACAAATTCCTTCCTCTATATCTAAACGAAAATATACCACTTGCGGTGTGCCGCAAGGTTCTGTCCTAGGCCCAATACTCTTTTTAATCTATATCAACGATATCCAAAAATCTTCTCGAAAACTTAAATTATTTTTATTTACTGATGACACGAACGCTGAATATGCTGACAAAAATCTCAAGTTTCTTGAGTCGACTGTAAATCAGGAACTCTGTAAGTTGTTCGATTGGTTAACTGCCAATAAACTAACCTTAAATATTAAAAAACAAATTTCGTAATTTTTAGACTAACTCAGAGAAAACTTACCTATCACCCCAAAATAATGGTATCCGACAACGATCAAAATAAGAATGTGACTCTAGAATGTAAAGAATTCGTGAGATATCTAGGTATAATAATTGACAATAACCTTTCCTGGAAACATCATATTGACCACGAAGCTTTTAAAATGAGTCGAACTGTAGGATTGATCTGTAAACTACGGCATTTTCCGCCAAGACATACTCTTCTAACTATTTATCGATCCCTTTTTACTCCTTATTTAACCTATGGTTCGACGGCCTGGGGTCAAGGATATAAATCGTATCCTGAAAAGCTTATCAAGCTTCAAAAGCGAGCTCTTCCCTTTATCTATTTCTCAGAGCGAAATCAGCATACACTTTCTTTATTTATCGACGCCGGTGTCTTACCGTTAAAATTTTTGTATTATGAGCATTTAGCTAACCTTATGTTTGAAATAAGATACAGTAATGCTTCTGGAAACATTCAAAATCTTTTTCGAGATGTCTCTGATATTAATTCCTTTAATACTCGATCCTCTGCCTCTAATAACTTTTACGTACAAAGTTCCAGACTCTTAATTCAAGTGAATTCATTTTCTAGAATCGGAAGAAAAATATGGAATAAAATGCCCGTATCTTTTAGAAAACTTTCAAAAAATGTCTTAAAGAGGAAAATAAAACAAACACTTTCAGATCCTAGCTTCAAAAGATTGTTACATTGATCTTCCAGAAATCGTTCAGAAAGTTAAGTTAAGTTTATCTTCCTCTTGATTGATCAGTTGATATGTATTCAATTATATCGTTTAATGCATCAGAGATCTCCCGTCAAGACTGTTGTCATTTATTATTAGTAATATCATTAGTTTATCAGTAGTCTCTAATCATTGTTGTCAATTCTAGCTTTTTAGTTCTCTTGTTACTTTTAGCTGTATTTAGTTGCATCTATTTCCTGTAAACATGACCCGCCTAGATTAGGTTAGCTACCCGCGGACATGTTACTGTACTTTTATCGCAAAACGCAATAAAAAAATATGTATTAAAAAAAAAAAAAATGTATGTATGTATTTTAACACTTGAAATTTTTCTAAGTTCAAGATGGGTACCAGGTTAGAAACATCCTCGCTCGGTTGTGCTTTGCCTCTGACGACTCACAACCATTAGGAGCCTTGGTGACGATGCATCCTTCTCTCCTCACGCGGCCGGATGAATTCCATTTCTCTCCATCTTTTAACAACTTTAATAAACACTTCATATCTTCTTTCACCACTCCTCAACCCAACTCCTTTTAGTAAAAGAATATAAATAATATATAAATGAGTTCTATTATAATTAATATTTGTATCTCTTTCCTCTTTACAGACCCTTCTTATAACACAAAGTTCCATCTAATTTACATATATTCTTTTTATTCCCACTCTAAAAATTGATATAAACCCAGACCCCCACCCTTCACTCAAAAACATTTTTTAAAAATAAGTCCTCACAGGAAAAGTATTAAGACTACCATTATATTTGTATATAGCATCTATAATCAAAACGCCTAACACAGTGTCTCATCACATCCCCCAAAAACCCATACAACCAACTATCAAAAGGGTAATGGTAATAAAGATGACTCCTTCTCTACATAGATCCTTCCCTTTTCTGCAGCCACATACCCCGAGAAATACCCTCTTCCTATCCTATCAATAATCCTCTCCCCTTCGCTAACCTATCAATAACCCTATCCCTCCCTGCAACCTTAAAACAGAGACCCCATACTACAATCCCTACGCATACCTATTACTAACCTATTACTAACCCTAACCCTAACCCAGACCCCAACCCAGATCCTAACCCAACCCTAATCTAACCCCAACCCTAACCCAGACCTCAACCCAGATCCTAACCCAACTCTAATCTAACCCTAAACCCTAATCTTAGCCTAACCCCAATCTAATATAACCCCAACTGAAACTAACCCCAACTAAAACTAACCCCAACCCTAGTCTATCACTAACCATAACTTTAATCAAAACTATTACATATCATTTTAACCCCAAACCCTTAGTAGTCCCCCATTACGTGTACTAATAGTTACTTTGATACAATATTTTAACTTCATTTTATTTTATTTTGATTTTATTTGTTGTTTTCGTAACATATATATTTTTTACAACTTTGAATTGAATTTAGGAGCGTGCTGTTGTTACAGAAGTCGCTCCCTCAATTTTAACACCTAACTTTTATGTTCATTTTACACACTCATCCCCACACTTGCATACACTTTTTTCCTTTTTTACCCACTGATCACGAGATTGCTCATCAGTGGAGTGGGAAGCCTTTTTCATGGGATCCCATACATCAATACCAAAGGAAGCCACAAAGGTTGCAAGTGAAACTACTGATTAATATATTTAATACAATACAAACAAACTCAAGACAGATAGTTGGAATTGAGAGACATTCAGCAAATTCAAGAGGAGTAATCATGATAGCGAAAAAGGTGACAAACCACAAGGCTTCTTAATGATGGTCTTCCTCCATCATTTATATTTACAGTTTAACACGAGAAGAATAAGGAAATTGCTCTTGAACAATGCTGTTTGTTTCCGTGTAATCATCTGCTCCATGATATCCTTTAATATCACAAAGATTCATTCAAAATCCGTAATTGGTATCCCTGCCTAAATCGGCATTCATATAATTTTGACATAGAGTTTGCGTATGAGTGGCACATCTTACGCTTTTTTGTGTCAATATTACCTCCCTTATTAGGACATAACAAAATGATGAACTGCGAAAATGGAAAACATAGAACTTTTCATGGAGTCTAACTTTTGGTAGAGCCATCGAGGGTCGAGGGTCTTATGTCGAGGTCGAGGGTATTTAGTCGAGGATCCCTGTTTTTCTTTTTCTTTTTCGCAGCCCATGTTCCTACTCAGGGTCTCTTTCTTCTTTTTCTTCGCGATAAAAAATACGAGTCATCGTATTGCGTGAGACCAGGCTAGGTTACTAATCAGCTCATTTTTGTTTCAGATATAAGACCATCGTGAAATACAAGACAGCATATTATTCCTTTTACTTGCCAGTTGCTTTGGCAATGTATATAGTGAGGATCCAATGATTATACGCTTTTGATCACCCGGTATGTTAGAAAGCGCACTATAAATCAATAAATTATTATTAAATATTATTATTGTTATTATGATTGTTGTGCGATTTCTGATATCGTTGCTCTTTCCAAATTTCATTGATTAACTTTCTGTATTTTTAGGCTGGTATAAAGGACACAACATCTCATGAAAATGCCAAAGAAACTTTATTAGTGATGGGGGAGTTTAATCATATTCAGGTGTTGCATCCACTTGTAACTTTAAAAAAAGACAACTTTGTATATATTTAAATTTATGTTTACAATTCCACATTCGTAAGCACAACTGGTTTAGGTTTAGACGTTCTCTACGTACCCTTAAGTTTTAGTTTTTAGTATATTTAGTGATTAGTTAATTGCAAACGACCCCACAAGCTCATGTAGCTTGAACACTCGTCGTCTTAAAATAAAGGCTATCTATCTATCTATCTATCTATCTATCTATCTATTTATCTATCTATCTATCTATCTATGTAGGCGAGGCATTTAACACACTAAATATCTATTAAAGGGAACAGTGGTTCCAGCTCATCCCCCTGCCCCTCCGTCCCAGTTTCCAATATTTTCTACATTCGTGGATGGTTTTATTACCACAAGGGGAGATAAACTGGCCCAATGATTGGAGCACTGAGCTCTTTGGGATCTTAAAAAAATCCTGAAATGCCCTCTGATTAATTCTCAAGAATCATGAATAAATGAGAACAGAGAAGAAAGTTTTCATTTTGTTAAGGCTCCTTACTGTAAAAACGGGTAGCTGTCTTAGCTTTAGGGAAAAAACCTGTCACCTAAAAATTTACCTTTAACTTTGACGTATTTTTTATTATTATTGTTTTATTTTTACGTGAAACCATTAGCTATACTGATAAGACTTTCATCAAGATCTAATCTCAAGAATGTGCCGTCCTTGTCTTCCGATGCAGATTGAAACTAAGTCAATATGTAGCAGAGTTATATATGATTTTTTAATTAAGTTCGAAATGTTTTCCGCAGTGTAAACCCTTAAAAACTATCAGTCAAAGAGCAATTGGTTGGTAGCGCTGTAGCCATGCATTTTGTATTTTCAACGTGTCTGAGTTACATTTGTCATTAGGTAGTATATTATTCAAACAGTTACATGTTATTCACTTCCTTAACAAGTTAAAACGATATATATAATAATTTGAGAATTGAGTGGACGAATGAATGTAAACATTTTAGAGCGCTACTTTGCAGAGTCGAAGGTTTACCACACAACACCGGCGTCAAACATCGGTACAGCGCTTTATCTAGGCACACATTCAAAGCATGAACGCTTGTCATGTTGGCCTCTCAATGTTCAAATTCTCTTTGGGATCTTAAAAAATCTTGAAATGCCCTCTAATTAATTCTCAAGAATCATGAATAAATGAGAACACAGAAGAAAATTTTCATTTTTTTAAGGTTCCTTACTGTAAAAACGGGTATCTGTCTTAGCTTTAGGGAAAAAACATGTCGCCTAAAAATTTACCTGTAACTTTGACGTATTTTATCCAACAACTAAGCAGATAGGTGAATAAATATAATGAAAAGTTTTCCAAAGACCTAGCCAAAGTAAGCAACGTTTAAACGCAATATCATGTAATATTTTGTTGTCTATACTTAGTACTGTGCCACGTGATCCCGCCTGCATATAGTAAATACTCTAACTTAAGCAATTTTACAGCACCTGAGTTATGAGTCTAGAGCGTTTGATCACTGAACAACACAGTTCACGGCTCTTCAACTGTGAAATTGCCATCAGTAAGATTTTTGAATGCAGACCATTTAAGAACAGAACCATGAGGTATACTACAACTTGTGTACTGGGCGGCAATGTCGCTTTCGGACAGAATTTTATCCCAAATGTTGACACCTGCCGATCGGCCGTGATGAGTTTGCTTAGGGTTGTAACCTCCGGCAACAGAGTCTTGCTCTTGTCCAAGCACCAGAGCGCCGCCAGATTTAACGATAGCGTTCTTGCTGTTGGTATTCGTTTTCTGTTCTATAACTTTGCCATCTCTATAGAGTTTTGCTACTCCTTGACTGTTTTCCCAGGTGAGACACAAGTGTTTCCAGGTATCATAGTGAAGATTTGTCGCCTCAAACCTGAAAAAAAAAGGAAAAAAAGGAAAACAGATAAGCACAACAGTTTAAAATATATGTAATCATTCAAGATCCGCCCTCTTTTGTGTTTGTTACTAAGTCAGTCAATGAAGAGTCATTCAGTCTGTCAGTCAGTTAGTCAGTCTATAGTAATCTGTAGAAGGGCTGTCAGTCAGTCAGTCTGTCACATAGTCAATCTGTCTGTCTGTCTGTCAGTCAGTCAGTCAGTCAGTTTGTCACCTAGTCAATCTGTCTGTCAGTCAGTCAGTCAGTCAGTCAGTCTGTCAGCCAGTCTGTTCTGTCTGCTCGTCAGTCGTCCATATCCTTCAGTCAGTCTGTCACAGTCAGTCAAGTTGTCAGCCAGTCAGTCAGGTTGTCAGCCGATAAGTCTGTCAGCCAGTTAGTCGGTCAGCTAGTCGTTTTTCAGTTTGACAGTTTGTCAATCAGCAAGATAGTCTGTCACCATTCAATCAGTCTGTCATGCAGCCAGTCAGCCAGTTAATCTGTCTGCTTGTATGTTTAAATTCCTTTCTTCTCCTTCAAGCGTCCGTGTCTAAAAAGAAGATCGTAGTATATCCTGTATTATGAGTTATCGTGGCTCCAATAAGAAATACCTCAACCCAGTTTTAAAAAATCCATGAAGCATTACCTGAATGTATCACCATCAACTACCAGAGCCAGGCTATGGCGACGGCAATGCTATTGTCTTCTTGCTGAATGGCATAGCTAATAACAAACTGACCCCCTTGGTCTGCAACAAGTTTGATAAAAAAACACACTGACAGCTGGCTGAGATCTGAGGCTATGGCTGGATTCTTCATGGCATAATTTTCTGTAGAACGCGGCTCCGGAAACACCATGAGGTACTCTACAACAGAGGAAATAAACTTCAGAAACTTCAAGACAACTGTTTGAGAAATTGCGCATTTTTTTAAATTTTTGCTTCTTTAGAAGTATTCAGTTTTTGTTTAAATCTTCCTTCGTTTTTCGCAAGTGCCGCACGCCTATCGGGGACGATAGTCCAACAGTGTTCAGTCGTAAGCAACATAGAATAAGACACGCATAGGATAAGGATCTCGCCTTGTTGTCGACCTGCGGCTTAATCTAGGGCATAGTTTGCCCCTGCTTTCTTTGCAAGATAACTGGTTCACGCTTCGCCCCAATCAACTATACAAGGCCATAATCTAAATATAAAGTAAAGAACACGAAGAATCGTCACATCGATGTCTTTGTTAGTGCGTAGGGTGACGAAGGAAATACGCAAAGTCATCACTCACTTGTAAATAGAATCTCAAAAGATAGACGCATGTTTTGAGGTGACTAGTACCAGCTTTCATCTTTTTTATGGTTTGTAGCTTTGAAAGAATACAAGAAAAAGACTGACCAAGGCCATTTGAACACTTTTACGGTGTTGAATTATATAATCACTGGTCATCCAAAAATAGGTGTCATTTCGTCAACAGCAGTTTCCATGGCAACGTTTCCAAAGGATTATTCAGACACATTTTTCAGTTTATGGCTCAAATAGCACGGGGGGAAAGAAAGCCAACTTTTGCATTACAAAATGAAGAAACCTTTATTTTTTCTTTGTTTTGACTGTCGTCTGCCACTTTTTGCGACAACATCGCCGACATTACCCAAAAATTACGAACTTTGTAGATCATTCCAAGCAATTCTCTTCATGCGCGGGATAAGAAACGAGCAATCCCGAGCGGGTAAGGTGGGCCCATCTTGCCCGCTCGGGTAGAAATCAGATCACAGGATTTGCTTCATGTTGCCCACGGGCGCTGCCAGCGATATGATAACGCATGTTACAACAGCTCACAAAATGTATTAGCGATGTCTTATAAGTTAGCTATAGCAGCTTTTCTAGTCGTGACATCGGTACGTGAGTCGACGTATGCAGTTAAAATATTGCACGTTTTTGTTCCTTTCCTAAATCTGGTTCTCTTATCGCATAAGTGTATTTTTCCTCATATAAGTTCTGTTCGCGCTAGGCTCTTCCCGACAAGGTCTTTGCTCTCTACTTCCCAGATTACACCCATGAATCTCTTCTGCGTTTTCCTTTGTTTGAGAAATTTTCTCCAATTTTCGCCTAATCAAACAAGAACCAGTGATTTCTAATAATCAATATTAATAATTTCCATGATCCGAGTAATAAAAAAATACAAATTTCACAACGAAACCGATTAGTTTTGTCTGTTCATAGCAATCAAGTTTCGTTGTGATCTCGTGAAAGTTCGATCACCACCTGCTTGTTTGCAAGTGTTTCCGCTGATGAGCATTGAAACTTCAGGCTTTAAGTCTGTATTTTTATGTTTTTCCATCTTTTTTAAAGCGTCGTGACACAGCAAGGTTAAGAAGTGAAAGAACTTTGAAGCACTACGCTACCCTGGGACTCACCCATGATGTCTTGCGAGTTTGACTTCACGGTTTCATTTAAGTTTTCTTTCAAATCAAATAGAAAAAACTTGTCTTCTCACCAAAACATTGTTTTGAAATGCTGTTAAATTTTACATGTACTGATTTATTCGCTATGATAAACAAAAAAGGCATTGGAAATAAATGTTTTATTATTAGCCTCGTTTCCATGTTGACCAATAATTTTTCAAATAAACGAGTACGTAAAAAGTTGGGAAAGCCACACTTTCACGATAGCTTACAAATGAATTTGTAAAGTCTTTCACATAACCTTTCATCAGATAGCATTCACTTGAGTGGTACCGAGAACCTGTCTGGCCCATGGACTAGTAACGAGTTTAGCAATTTCCACGCGCGTTGTCGCGCATTGAAAAATCCGGATTTAATAAGATCGACTACCGCTGACTATCGAGTGTGTTCGCGGGAGTATCTACGATCTGATGTTTACAGACGTTTACAGCTCAGAAAATCATTCAATAGCCGTCAAAGACAGCCTCCCGGGCTCATCTTTAAGCATTTATTCACAAACTCTGGTTATCTCATATTATTTTCCTTAGAGGTTTACAGTCTGTTCCTTCTTCAGGCAGATTTTTCTTTTACTATCATTTTCTGGCTATCGCGATATCTCGTATCGATTACATTTTTGGTTTAGATGCGAAGCAACCTTTACGTCGCCGAGAATCGTCTTCTTTATCTTCGTTTCTGTCTCCTGCATACGCAGTGGCTGTTGAATACATCAAATACACGCTGGTTGGCAAACTTCTCACAAAATAAGACAAAATTAGCGTAAACCGTAAAAAGCCTCGCGCCGCCATATTTGTTATGAATTTTCGTCTTTTAAATCTCGCGCTTCTTTCGTAAGTTTCTCTCGCGCGTGACGCACGAGAGTGACCTGCCTCCCACGCGAGGAAACTGGTACTAGCCACCTTAACCGATCCACGTAGTCTCTTTAGTTTTTGCGTGCGTGTGTGTGTGTGTGTGTTTGTGGGTGAATAATCAACTTTGTTACTTATCCGCGACTCTTACTTTGTTCTAAAAAAGTTCCCTGTGCAAACCATGAGCACATCTCATAGCTTATCGACAGCCTAAGCGTTTGTATATGCGTGTGTGCGAGCTTCTGTGCGTGCATATGCTGCGTGCGTGTACGTACGCAAGTGCGTGCATGCGCACGTTTGTGTCTGTGCTTGCCTTTGTTTCTACAGTTGGACCCTGATAATTCGAAGTCTCAAGGGAAAAGCAAAATAGTTCGAATTATGGGGGTCAAAAATAAATACACAATTTTTACCCCTGCATAACTTTATTTACCCTATTTTCACTATATTAGTGAACAGCCGAAACTGAGTTCGATTTTCTAGAGCCGTTTGATCACCGCACAAGCTCCAGCACAGAAATACATGCCAATTAGCACCTCGCTAAAAAGCCTAAATTAAAAAACAATACCGACAAAGTGATCCACTTCCGCTAATAGTGTGATCTAGCGTGTATTACGTATAATGCACGATTCTCGCAGTAGAGAGCGCTATTTATGCAATAGCGAAAATCAGACCTGTAAAAAACCAGGCCTGTACGGGATTCGAACCACTGATCTCTGTGATACTAGTGTAGCGCTCTACCAATTGAGCTAAGAAGCCAACTGGGAGCAGGTCGTTAAGTTGATTCGTAATAAACCCGTGATGATAAATCAGATACAATGAATATATGAAGTTCATTTATTTTTGAACTGCGGTTATAGATACATATAATGCACGATCCTCGCAGTAGAGAGCGCTATTTATTTTGAGGGACAGAAGAAATACGTCAGTATTTTTGAAAGAGAGTTCACAAAGCTGAAAGACTAAAATTGGATTTTTCGTCAACTCTTTAGGCACATGGATTTTCATCACATCGACATGTTAATAACTTTTATAAAGCACCACACCTATTGTACAGTAAAGGGATTAATACACAGAGAATTGTTTTACACAATTATAAAGGGATTAACGAGTTGTGAAATGTTCGAAACTGTTATTACATTAATATATATTCTAATTTCCGACAGCGTCTGTTCTTTTTCATTCAGCTGGTAACTTAACTTCGAATTATCAGGGTAAAATCCAACCTGAGGGAACAGAAATTATTTCGAATTAGCGGGGACTTCGAATTATCCGAGTTCGAATTATCCGAGGTAAAATGACTGAGAAAAGTGGGGTAAAACAAAGGGAAATGAATTTTACTTCGAATTAGCGGGGACTTCGAATTATCCGAGTTCGAATTATCGGGGTCCAACTGTACTCTTAATTTAATCGCCATAAAGGGTCTTGCTTCAAACTGCCTACGCCTTAATGTTTTCGAGCCCCCGCCTAACAGCTTCATTGGTAAGGCGGTTCAACGGAGTTTGAAAACAAGCTAAAACAAATGAAAATACGGCAAACTGTTACCAAACACTATTCATACTGCATGTCAAATTCTATTTTAGTAGTTCTTGTCCTCTCAGATGCAGTCTGTCAACAAACCGGTTAATCGTCTGCGCAAGTGCGACTGTTGTATTGCTTGGGTAGCGTGTTTTCAATTTCAGAACCAATTTGTCATGCAGAAGATCTAGAAATCCAAAGAATTGTAACTTTTTTAATAAACCTAAAAAAATATGGTGAATTAACAGGGACCCCTTGATTAACCAAGTTTGTGTTGGAGAATTATTGTGTTTTCATCTTCTCTTCTTTTGTTTCTTTTTACAGATTTCTTTAATAGCTTCAATTTTTCCACATATTTTGTGTGCCAGCGTTTGTTTTCTATGCTTTCCTTCAGGCTTTTGCGTGGGAAATTGGCAGGCAATTTGACATTGACGAGTCGACGTTGACAATTTGACATTCACTTGTGATCGTTTTGCTGGCTCTGTCGGCAGAGACAAATTCAGTTTCATCTGAGTGGTAGGTGTATGGTTTTCTATATCACCATTATATTCAAAGCGTTCATAAAAACAACTTACACTTCCCTCTTCGCAGTCGAACGAATTTCACACATGTGTTCACTAAATGATTACAGTTTGAAGTAGTGGGCGTTGTAAAGCTATCACTATTGATATGGGGAAATTCCGTTGAAGAGCTTTATGTTCGATCTCGTAAAATATTTAATGGATTTTTTTCTTAGCTTCAGGATTTTGGATTTTGGGCCATATCTTCGCACTTGAGCGAATATCAGCAAATTGCAGTCAGCCGTTTCAAAATTACTCTTAATATTTCAGATTTTAGGTGAAATTAGGTGTAGAACGGGATCTAAATCAAGTTCTATTAAATATATCCCAACAGTGTTTCATTTGACGAATTTTAAACGTGTTCTGAGCCATTGTGTTAATATTTCAAACCAGGAGATAACTTCTATTTCGCCATGGTAGGTAAATTACAAACTTCTTATTCTATTTATTCGTTCTAAGCGCGCTCGTGGGAAATAAGAAGCGAATCCTGTGTTCCTTAATTTGGAGCTGACCTGGGTGAAATTTTGGAACAATAACTCACCTATATTACACCGCTGTTTTCCTTCTGGTCCAGATGAACACCTGCAGTCATTGTTAACTGATATGAAATGGATAGAGAAAAGAAATAATAATAGAAAAAATTACACTTTTAAAAACAAGTCAGTGTGTAGTCAAATGACGACTAGTGATGGCTCAGCAGGAATCAGATAGGCCACAAACGTACGCTGGTATAACATTATTTTTGAAAATATTGCTCTAGAAACTAAAAGTTTTAAATTACCTTTTTCGCAGTGGCTACCTGTATATGCTTCCGTACAGCGACACTTGTAACTGTTTGTCCGATACAGAGGTACACAGGTCCCTTTGTTCTGACAGGGCGACATCGAGCATGGAGACTAAGATCGAGAAAATCAACTACTTACTTCCTTGATAAAAACCAGTAGTAGTAGTAGCAGTACTACTTTATTTAGACACATTTCACCATTGAGTCTGGGGCTCATTTAAATGTGAACGTGTATGGTAAAATGAAAATGTAAAATTTGAATATGTTATCTATTCGATAAAAATACAAAACCTAGACCATAAAATTTAAAAACTAGACTATACAAACTGAAAGATGTTAATTACTCGATACAAAGATTACAGCAACAATTGGCCTTGGCAGTCAGGTTAACATTGTTCAGTAAATTTTTAAACTTCAAAGAGAGGACGCTCCTCTTATATTGTCAGGTAGGTTGTTCCATGAATATGAAGTTATGTAACGATAAGATTTCTACAAATACTTTGATTTAAAAGTAGGCTGATTTAGCTTACAATAACCTCTTAGGTCATAATTGCTAGAACGCAATGAGAACAATTCCTTGATGTAGTTTGGCCCCGTATTAAATGAAGATTTATAAAGAAGGATTAGGGCTTGCGTGTATCTGCGATCTTCCAGGGACTTGATCTTTACTATCTTAAGTAGATCGCCAAATGGAGTTGACTTGAGCAGATTCATCAGTGTTCTGATAGCAAGCTGATTGGTAAATTCTAGCTTGTTAGAATGTCCAGATGAAAGTCCCACTAAACCAGGTTACAAACTTTGATGACGGGTTGATAAAATTACTTAAAAATGGCTTGCGACGAACACAAAAGTAAAGAAAAAGCCACAGAGAGACGTATTTTAGCGTTCAGTTAACAGTTCAATATAACTTGTTCAAACGACTTCGACTGCCGGTTTCGGTCATCATCAAGATAAAACTTTAAAAAATGTGATGATAAAGATAAAACGATAGAAAAAGAGTTTTACCGTAATACTGTAGTGATACCAAGAATGGTTGGTAATGAACTTGTCTGAATGGGTGTAACGATCCGATGGAAACAGTTCACATAGCAGATTTTCGATGTTGTCAGCCAAATCTGCCAGGTTGAAGGACAAACATGGATCCTCATAGAGACATTTAAATGCGCACTCTGAGGAGTGTTGGACCAGTTCTTTCCCAACATATGTAATTTTCAAATAGGAGCCTTTGTGAGCACGAAAATTGGCGAAAGCAACCCCATTATGTGGTGATTGTCCTGTGTTTGATAAAGAAATGAAGGTAACCGATCAAAATGATTTTGCTTATACTTATTTATAAGATAGATAGCAAAAAAAACGCGGGTATTACCGCGACCGAAGAGAGATGATACCTTTTGAGGTCTGCAAAGAGCTCGCTGATACAATCAGAGAAAGGAAACAGAAAGATAACAAGATAAATTCCATCTTATTCTTCTAGCTCACAGAGAAATAATTTTCGTGCTGATACACGATTTGCAAACATCTGCTCCAATTAATATTACAATTTCTCTTCATCCATAATTTATTTGTTTTCCCTTTTAGGTGTTTGACTACATTTTTTTTTTCAGAAATGATTATTTTTGTTGAGAGAGAAGGCGTAACACTTTGTGGCGATAGCCAAATATTTGTGTTTTGAAGACTTCTGTTAGAACCTAAAAAAAGGACACATAAAGTAAAATTTTACAGCGGTCTAATGCGATTAAAAAAATCGTATATGTCGTTACAAAAATCTTCCGTGAAGGGAATTACCGTTTTGGGCAACAAGATAAGTAACTAGGTGAGTGGTCTTTGTTAAAATCTTGCCACAGGGGTGAAGTTTGTCTTCCTTTATAATGTTTTTCTCTGGCGTCACAAGGTTATTTATCTTTCCTTTTAGTTTCTTTGCTTTACATAAATTAGGGAGAAAATTAAAAGAATGACAGAGAAGAGCTTCAGAGATTAAAATCAACTCGTTTGAATTATGCTTCCAAGGGAAGTTTTAAGAAATGTTAATTAATGTGGTGTGTTAATGCCGGACATATTAAGTGTTGTGGGGTTTTACCAACGTGAAATCAAGCTCGGTCTTAGAGCATAAACCCCAACGGAAAACTATTTAAGTTCCTTCTGGAATCAAACGCTGCTCACAAACGTCATGCAGAAGTTGAGGTGTGGCACCGTAGGAGACGACAAACACATAGAGCCGTTCGCGAAATTCTAGCTAAGTTTGAATCGAATTCCAATCCTCTTATGCGTTGCCATTTGAACGAAAGACTCTTATTAGGTCCTTACTTTTGCATGTAAAACCCGTGTTTTCCCCTAGCACAATTATAAACAGCTCTGTTTTTCTATTTTTTTTTTTTTCATTTTTACGTGAAGCTATTAGTTATACTGAAAAGACTTGCATCACGTTCTAATCTCAAGGTTGTGCAGTCCTTGTATGTTGCAGTTTAAAATTAAGTCAATGTGTTGTGGAAATGGTAAATTGGTCAGAAGTTCGTTTCAGACTAATGACCAATCAGGCACTTTTAAATGCGCTCGTGCACGATGCAAAACGTTGCCTAGAAAATATCGGGACCCAAACGACCCATTAAGATCACCGATCACTTCACGTGCACCTCCGTCAATGTAATTTATTACATAACTTGCAGTTATTGCAAAAAGATTTACATCGGCGAAACAGGCAGAAGACTAAGTGACCGATTCCGAGAACACCTTCGCGACGTAGAGAGGAATGACAAGGACACATCGAAACCAGTCGCTAGACATTTTAATTTACCCAATCATTCTAAGCAACATATGGCAATCTGAGGTCTTTCCTTACACTTAGGTAGCATGGAAAGCCGCAAAACTCTGCAACAGAGGCTCATCTTTCAAACCGGCAGTCTAAATCCCACAGGTATCAACGAACGCTTTTCATTCCACTAATTTATTCGTGTTTTTCTCGTTGCCATGTTCCCACCAATCACGTAGCTCCATTTTGTGCCTTTTAAAGCACACACAACCCATAATTCCTCTATTCGCTCGGACAAAGGGCTAATGCTTGAAACGTCAACTTTTATAACCGTAACGGTGGCCAATTTACCGTTTCAACTTTGTTGATATATTCAAATTATTTCGTTACCCCCATCGACGCAGGGCCAAACAGTTTCTTTAGAAACTATAAGCCTTTATTTAACGTGTAGCGGAGTTATATATGATTTCTAGATAAGCTCGAAATGTTTCCGGCCTTTTAAACCCTAAAAAAATTACTGGTCAAAAAGTAATTGTTTGCTTGCGTTGAAGCCATTTTGTAAGTATTTTAACGTT
This sequence comes from Stylophora pistillata, assembly GCF_964205215.1. Lineage (NCBI taxonomy): Eukaryota > Metazoa > Cnidaria > Anthozoa > Scleractinia > Pocilloporidae > Stylophora > Stylophora pistillata. Next base: position 43,686,353 of record NC_142521.1, read on the forward strand.
TCAGACTTACGTTTGTCATTAGGTACTATTTCACCTAAAAGGAAAAACAAATTAATTATGGATGAAGAGAAATTGTAATATTAACTGAAGCAGATGTTTGCAAACCGTGTATCAGCACGAAAATTATTTCTCTGTGAGCTACAAGAATAAGATGGAAATTTTCTTGTTATCTTCCTGTTTCCTTGCTCTGATTGTATCAGCGAGCTCTTTGCAGACCTCAAAAGGTATAATCTCTCTTCCGTCGCAGTAATACCCGCGTGTTTTTTGCTATCTATCTCATAAATAAGTATAAGCAAAACTATTTTGATCGGTTACCTTCATTTCTTTATCAAACACAGGACAATCATCACATAATGAGGTTGCTTTCGCCAATTTTCTTGCTCACGAAGGCTCCTATTTGAAAATTACATATGTTGGGAAAGAACTGGTCCAACACTCCTCAGAGTGCGCATTTAAATGTCTCTATGAGGATCCATGTTTGTCCTTCAACCTGGCAGATTTGGCTGATAACATCGAAAATCTGCTATGTGAACTGCTTCCATCGGATCGTTACACCCATTCAGACAAGTTCATTACCAACCATTCTTGGTATCACTACAGTATTACGGTAAAACTCTTTTTCTATCGTTTTATCTTTATCATCACATTTTTTAAAGTTTTTTCTTGATGATGACCGAAACCGGCAGTCGAAGTCGTTTGAACAAGCTATATTGAACTGTTAACTGAACGTTAAAATACGTCTCTCTGTGACTTTTTCTCAGTTTACTTTTGTGTTCGTCGCAAGCCATTTTTAAGTAATTTTATCAACCCGTCATCAAAGTTTGTAACCTGGTTTAGTGGGACTTTCACCTGGACTTTCTAACAAGCTAGAATTTACCAATCAGCTTGCTATCAGAACACTGATGAATCTGCTCAAGTCAACTCCATTTGGCGATCTACTTAAGATAGTAAACATCAAGTCCCTGGAACATCGCAGATACATGCAAGCCCTAATCTTTCTTTATAAATCTTCATTTAATACAGGGCCAAACTACATCAAGGAATTGTTCCCATTGCGTTCTAGCAATTATGACTTAAGAGGTTATTGTAAGCTAAATCAGCCTACTTTTAAATCAAAGTATTTAAAGAAATCTTATCGTTACATAACTTCATGTTTATAGAACAACCTACCTGAATTATAAGAGCGTCCTCTCTTAGAAGTTTAAAAATTTACTGATCAATGTTAACCTGATTACCAAGACCAATTGTTGCTGTAATCTTTGTATCGAGTAGTTAACATATTAAATTTGTAAAGTCTAGTTTTTAAATCTTCTAGTCTAGTTTTTGTATTTTTATCGAATAGATGACATATTCAAATTTTACAGTATAATTTTACCATACACGTTGACATTTAAATGAACCCCAGGCTCACTGGTGAAATGTGTCTAAATAAAGTACTACTACTTCTACTGGTTTTTTTCAAGGAAGTGAGTACTTGATTTTCTCGATCTTAGTCTCCATGCTCGATGACGCCCTGTCAGAACAAAGGGACCTGTTTACCTCTGTATCGGACAAACAGTTACAAGTGTCGCTGTACGGAAGCATATACAGGAAGACACTGCGAAAGAGGTAATTTAAAACTTTTAGTTTCTAGAGCAATATTTTCAAAAATAATGTTATACCAGCGTACGTTTGTGGCCTATCTTATTCCTGCTGAGCCATCCCTACTCGTCGTTATTTCACTGCACACGGACTTGTTTTTAAAAGTGTAATTTTTTCTATTATTATTTCTTTTCTCTATCCATTTCATATCAGTTAACAATGACTGCAGGTGTTCATCTGGACCAGAAGGAAAACAGCGGTGTAATATAGGTGAGTTATTGTTCCAAAATTTCACCCAGGTCAGCTCCAAATTATGGAGCACAGGATTCGCTTCTTATTTCCCACGAGCGCGCTTAGAATGAATAGGTAGAATAAGAAGTTTGTAATTTACCTACCATGGCGAAATAGAAGTTATCTCCTGGTTTGAAATATTAGCACAATGGCTCAGAACACGTTTAAAATTCGTCAAATGAAACATTGTTGTGATATATTCAATAAAACTTGATTTAGACCCCGTTCAACACCTAATTTCACCTAAAAACTGAAATATTAAGAGCAATTTTGAAACGGCTGACTGTAATTTGCTGATATTCGCTCAAGTGCGAGGATATGGCCCAAAAACAAAAATCCAGAACCTAAGAAAAAATCCATTAAAGATTTTACGAGATCGACCCATAAACCTCTTCAACAAAATTTCCCCATATCAATAGTGATTGCCATACAACGTCCACTACTTCAAACTGTAATCATTTAGTGAACGCATGTGTGAAATTCGTTCGATTGCGAAGAGGGAAGTGTAAGTTGTTTTTTTGAACGCTTTGAATATAATCGTGATATAGAAAACCATAGACCTACCACTCAGACGAAACTGAATCTGCCTCTGCCGACAGAGCCAGCTCAGCAATCACAAGTCAATGTCAAATCATCAATGTCAAATTGTCAACGTCGACTCGTCGATGTCAAATTGCGTGCCAATTTCCCACGCAAAAGCCTGAAGGAAAGCATAGCAAACAATCACTAACACACAGAATATGTGGAAAAGCTGAGGCTATTAAGGAAATCTGTAAAAAGAAACAAAAGAAGAGAAGAGGAAAACACGATAATTCTCGAACAAAAACTTGGTTAATCATGGGTTTCCTGTTAATTCACCAATTTTTTTTTTAGTTTTATCAAAAAAGTTACAATTCTTTGGATTTCTAGATCTTCTGCCTGGAAAATTGGTTTTGAAATTGAAAACACGCTACTCAAGCAATACAACGGTCGCACTTGCGCTGACGATTAACCGCTTTGTTTACGGACTGCACCTGAGAGAACAAGAACTACTAAAATAGAATTTAACATGCAGCATGAATAGTGTTTGGTAACAGTTTGCCGTATTTCCATTTGTTTTAGCTTGTTTGCAAACTCCGTTGAACCGCCTTATTACCAATGAAGCTGGTGGGCGGGCGGTCGAAAACATTAAGGCGTAGGCAGTTTAAAGCAAAATCCTTTATGGCGATTAAATTAAGAATAGTAACAAAGGCAAGCACAGACACAAACGTGCGCATGCACGGACTTGCATACGTTCACGCACGCAGCATATGCACGCACGGAAGCTTGCAAACACACATATATACACGCTTAGGCTGTCGATAAGCTATGCGATGTGCTCATGTTTTGCTCAGGGAACTATTAGAGAGCAAAGTAAGAGTCGCGGTTAAGTAATAAAGGTGAGTATTCACTCACAAACATACACACGCACGTAAACTCTAACGAGGCTAGGTGGATAGGTTAAGGTGGCTAGTACCAGTTTCCTCGCGTGGGAGGCAGGTCGAAAATTCATAACAAATATGGCGGCGCGAGGCTTTTTACGGTTTACGCTACTTTTGTCTTATTTTGTAAGAAGTTTGCCTACCAGCGTGTATTCGATGTATTCAACAGTCACTGCGTATGCAGGAGACAGAAACAAAGATAAACAAGACGATTCTCGGCGACATAAAGGTTGCTTCGCATCTAAACCAAAAATCTAATCTATACGAGATCTCGAGAAAGCCAAAGAGTGATAGTAAAAAGCAAAATTTGCCTGAAGAAGGAACAGACTCCAAACCTCTAAGGAAAATAATATGATCTAACCAGAGTTTGTGAATAAATGCTTAAAGATGAGCCCGGGAGGCGTTCTTTGACGGCTAATGGATGGTTTTGTGAGCAGTAAACGTCTGTAAACATCAGATCGTAGATACTCGCGCGAACACACTCGATAGTCAGCGGTAGTCGATCTTATTAAATCCGGATTTTTAAATGCGTGACAAAGCGCGTGGAAATTGCTAAACTCGCAACTAGTCCATGGGCCAGAGAGGTTCTCCGTACCACTCAGGTGAATGCTATCTGATGAAAGGTTATGTGAAAGACTTTACAAATTCATTTGAAAGCTATCGTGAAAGTGTAGATTTCCCAATTTTTTATTTGAAAAATTGTTGGTCAACATGGAAACGAGGCTAGGGATAAAAAGGTTATTTGCAATACCTTTTTTGTTTATCATAGCGAATAAATCAGTACATGTAACATTTAACAGCATTTCAAAACACTGTTTTGGTGGGAGGCGAAGATTTATTTTATTTGATTTGAAAGAAAGCTTAAATGAAACCGTGAAGTCAAACTCACAAGACATCATGAGCGAGTCCCAGGGTAGCGTAGTGCTTCAAAGTTCTTTCACTTCTTAACCTTGCTGTGTCACGACGCTTTAAAAAAGACGGAAAAACATAAAAATAGAGACTTAGAGCCTAAATTTTTAATGCTCATCAGCGGAAACACTTGCAAACAAGCAGGTGGTGATCGAACTTTCTCAAGAACGCAACGAAACTTGATTACTATGAACAGACAAAACTAATCGGTTTCGTTGTGAAGTTTGCATTTTTTTATTACTCGGATCATGGAAATTTTTGATATTCATTATTAGAAATCACAGGTTATTGTTTGATTAGGCGAAAATTGGAGAAAATTTCTCAAACAAAGGAAAACGCAGAAGAGATTCATGGGTGTAATCTGGGAAGTAGAGAGCAAAGACCTTGTCGGGAAGAGCCTAGCGCGAACAGAACTTATATGAGGAAAAATACACTTATGCGATAAGAGAACCAGATTTAGGAAAGGAACAGAACGGTGCAATATTTTAACTGCATACGTCGACTTGCGTACCAATGTCACGATTAGAAAAGCTGCTATAGCTAACTTATAAGACATCGCTAATACATTTTGTGAGGTGTTCTAACACGAGTAATCATATCGCTGGCAGCGCCCGTGGGCAACATGAAGCAAATCCTGTGTTCTGATTTCTACCCGAGCGGGTAAGATGGGCCCACCTTACCCGCTCGGGATTGCTCGTTTCTTATCCCGCGCATGAAGAGAATTGCTTGGAATGATCTTACAAAGTTCGTAATTTTTGGGTAATGTCGGCGATGTAGTCGCAAAAAGTGGCAGACGAAAGTCAAAACAAAGAAAAAACATAAAGGTTTCTTCATATTGTAATGCAGCAGTTGGCGTTCCCACCGTGCTATTTGAGCCATAAGCTGATAAATGTGTCTGGATAATCCTTTGGAAACGTTGCCATGGAAACTGCTGTTGACGAAATGAAACCTATTTTTGGATGACCTCTGATTATATAATTCAACCCCGTAAAAGTGTTCAAATGACCTTGGTCAGTCTTTTTCTTGTATTCTTTCAAAGTTACAAACCATAAAAAAGATGAAAACTGGTACTAGTCACCTTAAAACATGCGTCCATCTTTTGAGATTCTATTTACAAGTGAGTGATGACTTTGCGTATTTCCTTCGTCACCCTACGCACTAACAAAGACATCGATGCAACGATTCTTCGTATTCTTTACTTTATATTTAGAGTATGGCCTTAAATAGTTGATTAGGGCGAAGCGTGAACCAGTTATCTTGCAAAGAAAGCAGGGGCAAACTATGCCCTAGATTAAACCGCAGGTCGTTCAGAACTTAACAACAAGGCGAGATCTTTATCCTATGCGTGTCTTATTCTATGTTGCTTACGACTGAACACTGTTGGACTATCGTCCCCGATAGGCGTGCGGCACTTGCGAAAAACGAAGGAAGATTTAAACAAAAACTGGATACTTCTAAAGAAGCAGAAATATTTAAAAAATGCGCAATTTCTCCAACAATTGTCTTGAAGTTTCTGAAGGTTATTTCCTCTGTTGTAGAGTACCTCATGGTGTTTCCGGAGCCGCGTTCTACAGAAAATTATGCCATGAAGAATCCAGCCATAGCCTCAGATCTCAGCCAGCTGTCAGTGTGTTTTTTTATCGAACTTGTTGCAGACCATGGGGGTCAGTTTGTCATTAGCTATGCCATTCAACAAGAAAAAAATAGCATTTTGGTCGAAATTAATCCAACCCTGGCTCTGGCAGTTGATGGTCATATATTCTGGTAATGCTTCATTGATTTTTGAAAACTAGGTTGAGGTATTTCTTATTGGAGCCACGATAACTCATAATACAGGACATCTATGATCTTCTTTTTAGACACGAACGCTTGAAGGAGAAGAAAGGAATTTAAACATACAAGCAGACAGATTAACTGGCTGACTGGCTGATGGAATGGGCGACAGACTATCTTGCTGATTGACAAACTGTCTGACTGAAAAACGACTAGCTGACCGACTAACTGGCTGACAGACGTATTGGCTGACAACCTGACTGACTGGCTGACAACTTGACTGACTGTGTGACAGACTGACTGACGGATATGACGGACTGACTAGCAGACAGAACATACTGGCTGACAGACTGACTGACTGGCTGACAACTTGACTGTCTGTCACAGACTGACTGACGGATATGACGGACTGACTAGCAGACAGAACATACTGGCTGACAGACTGACTGACTGACTGACAGACAGATTGACTAGGTGACAGACTGACTGAAAAACGACTAGCTGACAGACTTATCGGCTGACAACCTGACTGACTGGCTGACAACTTGACTGTCTGTGACAGACTGACTAAAGGATATGACGGACTGACGAGCAGACAGAACAGACTGGCTGACAGACTGACTGACTGACTGACAGACAGATTGACTAGGTGACAGACTGACTGACTGACAGGCCTTTTAGAAATTGCTATAGACTTACTAACTGCCTGACAGACTGAATAACTCTTTATTGACTGACTTAGTAACAAACAAAAAAAGAAGGCGGATCCTGAATGATTAAATATATTTTAAACTGTTGTGCTTATCTGTTTTCCTTTTTTTTCCTTTTTTTTCAGGTTTGAGGCAAGAAATCTCTACAATGATACCTGGACACACTTGTGTCTCACCTGGGAAAACAGTCAAGGAGTAGCAAAACTCTATAGAGATGGCAAAGTTATAGAACAGAAAACGAATACCAACAGCAAGAACGCTATCGTTAAATCTGGCGGCGCTCTGGTGCTTGGACAAGAGCAAGACTCTGTTGCTGGAGGTTATAACCCTAAGCAAACTCTTCACGGCCGATTGGCAGGTGTCAACATTTGGGATAAAGTTCTGTCCGAAAGCGACATTGCCGCTCAGTACACAAGTTGTAGCATACCTCATGGCTCTGTTCTTAAATGGTCTGCATTTAAATATCTTACTCATGGCAATGTCACAGTTGAAGAGCCGTGAACTGTGTTGTTCAGTGATCAAACGCTCTAGACTCATAACTCAGGTGCTGTAAAATTGCTTAAATTGGAGTATTTACTATATGCAGGCTGGATCACGTGGTACAGTACTAAGTATAGACAACAAAATATTACATGATATTGGGTTTGAACGTTGCTTACTTTGGCTAGGTCTTTGGAAAACATTTCATTATATTTATCCATCTATCTACTTAGTTATTTGATAAAATATGTCAAAGTTACAGGTAAATTTTTAGGTGACAGGTTTTTTTCCCTAAAGCTAAGACAGCTACTCGTTTTTACAGTAAGGAACCTTAACAAAATGAAAATTTTCTTCTCTGTTCTCATTTATTCATGATTCTTGAGAATTAATCAGAGGGCATTTCAAGATTTTTTAAGATCCCAAAGAGAATTTGAACATTGAGAGGCTAACAGGACGACAAGTGTTCATGCTCTGAATGTGTGCCTAGATAAAGCGCTGTACCGATGTTTGACGCCTTTGTTGTGTGGTAAACCTTCGTCTCTGCAAAGTAGCGCGCTAAAATGTTTACATTCATTTGTCCACTCAATTCTCAAATTGTTATACATATCGTTTTAACTTGTTAAGGAAGTGAATAACATGTAACTGTTTGAATAATATACTACCTAATGACAAATGTAACTCAGAAACGTTGAAAATACAAAATGGCTACAGCGCTACCAACCAATTGCTCTTTGACTGAAGTTTTTAAGGGTTTACACTGCAGAAAACATTTCGAACTTAATTAAAAAATCATATATAACTCTGCTACATATTGACTTAGTTTCAAACTGCATCGGAAGACAAGGACGGCACAATCCTGAGATTAGATCTTGATGAAAGTCTTATCAGTATAGCTAATGGTTTCACGTAAAAATAAAAGAATAATGATAAAAATAAAAAACAGAGCTTTTTATAATTGCGTGGGAGGAAAACATGGGTTTCACGTGGAAAAATAAGGGCCTAATAAATGTGTTTTGTACAAACGGCAACTCAGAAAGAGTACTTTGATTGAAAATTAGCAAGAATTTCGCGAATAGCTGTATGTGTTTATCGTCTCTTACGGTGCCACAGCTCAACCTCTGCATGACGTCTGTGAGCAGCGTTTGATCTGGGTTTCTGTTTTAAGACCAAGCTGATTTCACGTTCTAGTTTTGCAGAGGACGGCTAAGAACTAAAAATAAAGGCAGCTAGGAAAAAGTTACGTTACAAACTAAAGGTTTACAAGTTAAGGTAATAAACTCAGTTTAAGCCGTTCCACACCGGATTCGAAGTAGGGATATTTTCTTTATTGTCGAGAGGATGGTCTCCAAGGAAACTGTACATAAACACCTTAAAAGCGACTTTGTGAATTGACCGAGTGAAAATTGAAAAATGTGGCACATGTTTGGAAAATTGAAAACCTTCATATTTTGCCCAGAGACTCCTTATAGTAAAGATAGAAGCGTGGTAAGGTTTTTTTTGCCCAGACTTCCCTCTTTATCCTAGAAAATTCACGAAAACGAAACGAGCGTTGGTAGCCGTAAAATGGCGGAAATCAGTGCCCCGAGTAGAGGCAAATGAACTTTGCTCATGAAAAGTGCAAAAGAAGGCAAACTCCTATCAATTTTATAACTTTGTATAGGCGGAATAGAGGTATGGTTTTAGTCTGAAACAGGACCATTTTATTTCATATTGACCTCACGGAACGCTTTTGAAATTTATCAATATCTTAAAACCCAAAAGTCGCATTTCTTGGCAAATTTTCAGTTATCATTTGCCCCATGCGGTATAACTCAGAATCGGTTCAGATTAAGCTCATGTTAAGTGGACATAGTATCGTTTTCGAGGATATAAAAATTAGTTGCATTTCCGCATGGAAAAACCAGGTTGAACTTTGTGAAAATCACAACATCGGTATTTTAATACGTCACGACATAATCTAGTTAGGCCCCCTGTGGTTAACTGCGGAATTCCACGCACATTTCAGCTGTTAGAACCGTGTTCGATTAGGAAATCGATACAATAAGCTAGCCTTGCATAGGTAACGACGACAAATTGGTTTTCATTCCTGCTTTCGTTTCAAATTCTCATCCATTTCCTTATGGTGAAATTGTTTACAATACCACATTCTGTAAGCTAGCGGAAGGCGTCTGTTTGTCTTGGCATATTCGAACACATTAAAGTATTAAGAAGTTCTAAGGTAAATTTTAGCTTCATTGTGGACTCGGAAGGGGACAATTCAATCATTTATACTGGTAGGTCAAATGTTCACTGCCGGAGACGCGTGTTAAAGATGGGAAGCAATCTGATACCAGTGTAGATGAAACATACTTATTATTTAACGTATATGTGCACGATCCTTCGCAGTAAAGCACTATTTAAGCAATAGTGAAAATCAGACCTGAAATAAATTCAGGCCTGTACGGGATTCGAACCACTGACCTCTGCGATACTAGTGCAGCGCTCTACCAATTGAGCTAACAAGCCAACTGGGAGCAGGCCATCAAATTAATTCGACATAAACCCGTAGATGATAAATCTACGGGTTTATGTCGAGCTACTATTACTATAATGCTACTATACTATTACTATTACTATTACTATTACTATTACTATTACTATTATGTCGAACTACTACTACTATAAAATCTACTATTGCTTAAATAGTGCTTTACTGCGAAGGATCGTGCACATATACGTTTCATAACCGAAGTTCATATATATGTATTTCATATGTTTGTTGTTTGATTTATCATCTACGGGTTTATGTCGAATTAATTTGATGGCCTGCTCCCAGTTGGCTCGTTAGCTCAAATGGTAGAGCGCTGCACCAGTATCGCAGAGATCAGTGGTTCGAATCCCGTACAGCCCTGAATTTTTTTCAGGTCTGATTTTCACTATTGCTTAAATAGTGCTTTACTGCGAAGGATCGTGCACATATACGTTTCATAACCGCAGTTCATATATATGTATTTCATATGTTTGTCGTTTTATACTTATTATTTGTCACGCAATGCTGAAATTATTTCAATCTTGTTCCCATCTTGTAATTTTACGGCCAAGAATATCCGGAATTAAGGTTTGTAACAAAATTTTCAATGTGATAATTTTTTTTATCAGTGAGTCACCGCTGTGAGACTTTTAAACTTCGCAGCGGGGATCTTATGCAGAGTTGAATGTAATTGAGTGATATCAGATACTTAGAAGAGCCAATAAGTAGAACACAAAACAACAAATAGCTGTAGCAGGGCAAAGAAAAGAGAGTAAAAAATTATGATTAAAAAAAAAAGGTTAGGGGAAGGATCAAAAGACATTGTAAAGATGAAACAGAGGCAATGTACAAAATGATTAAAATAGGAGAAGAATACCAGGGTGAACCAGACCTGAGGATAAAACAAACGTTGTTTACCAGCATGAAATTTCGTCCGAGAAAGAATGCTTCGATGATGCCAAGCACGTGTACCAATAGGCCCTTAATAAAAGCGGCTACCGTTACAAACTAACGTATAACGTGACAACCAGCCAGACATCAAGCCCGCGGAGGAACAGACGAAGGAACACTCTATGGTACAACCCGCCGTATAGCAGAAACGTTGAAACAAATGTTGGAAAATGCTTTCTTTCTCTAATCGACCAGCACTTCCCCAAATCTAATCCACTACATAAAATTTTCAATCGGAACACTGTTAAATTAAGCTACAGCTGCATGGATAACATTAAATCAATTATCTCCAGCCGCAACAAAGCCGAAATAAGAAAATCCACAGTCGCTGAAGGAAATTGCAAAAACTGTAACTGCCATAAACCGGACACGTGCCCCATGGATGGTAACTGCAGCGTGGAGAACATAATATACCAAGCCGAAGTAACCACGTAAACAGCAAGGGAAACATATATCGGACTTTGTGACACTCCATTCAAATTAAGATATCGAAATCACATTTGCTCATTCCGTAATGAACGTTATAGAGACGCAACTGAGCTTAGCAAGCATATTTGGAACCTGAAAGTAGTAGTAGTAGTAGTGAACTTTATTTATATGTCGTGAAAACCTAGCGCATAGCACTAATTGGGGACACAGGGTAAAAGCTTTAAAAATAAGAAATCTGGAACCTATTTACAGAATTATTTACCTAACCTATTAACAGTTAAAATTATTTATCAATGTCCTAGAGTTAAAAATCAACTATTACAGAGCGCACATTTTTTGCATCCATCATCAATCATGACAGTCATGTCCGTTCTCCTGATTTTGCTCTTAAATCCGTGCAGGCTCTCTTCACTGCGTAACTCTTTTGTAAGTTTCGACCAGAGGAGAGGGCCATAGTATCTTATAGAGTGTTTACCATATTTTACTGTATTAAAGCGAGGGATTCTAAAATCTGCATTTCTTAGAGAATATCTTCTATCGCAGTTTACTTCTGACATAAATAGTTCCTGTATTTGACAAGGAAGTAAGTTCTTTTTTTGCCTTGAATATAAGGATTGTTATGTCCTGGAGCCTTCTGTTCACCAGTGATGGAATTTCAGCCAGCTTCAGCAGGCCGTAATAAGAGAGTGATTTATTGTTGAAAACTACTCTCAAGGCCTTTTCCTGTAGTCTTTCAGCTTTACGTTTGTCTGAGGCTCTGCAGAAATGCCAGATGATACTGCAGTAGGTCAAGTGAAGTAAAATGGCGGCTTTATAAAGTTGTAGTTTAGCGTAGGTGGGTATTAGTTTTCTTACACGACTTAAAACTCCTATATGTTGACTTGTCTTTTTACAGACTAAGGTAATATGCTCACTAAAGTTTAGTTCAGAGTCCAGAAGTACCCCCAACAGAAAGAGCGAAACATTTAGTACAACATTAAATGGCGCAAAATAAAACGGGCAAGATCTTACTCAGACGTCACCAAGAATTGTAATTTGTGTTTGTGGGAGAAGTATTTTATTTTGTGTAAGCCCGAAATCTCAACCTTAAACAGCCGAAGTGAATTAGCATCGTCCTGTAGACACTCTAGGAAATTTCTGCTAAAAATGTCATTGTAAAGATGAAATAAACAATTTTTAATATAAGAGAAAAACCGGGTTTCCAGATGGGATTTGAACCCACGACCCTCCGTGACCTAGTCGGATGCTTTAACCACTGAGCTACAGGAGACTCTATGGTGAGCAAGGGTCAATTGGTGGGTATTGACTGGAACCACATCACGTGGCTACACAGCCAAACATCAGCTAGCGCATAGAAGCTCACTAACAGCATCACGCTGTCACTTAAAGCATCACATGCATCAAAGCATCACATGCAGCCAACTAGCCCCCAAAGTGAGCATGTAAAGATGAAATAAACAATTTTTAATATAAGAGAAAAACCGAGTTTCCAGATGGAGTTTCCCATCTGAAAACTCCGTTTTTCTCTTATATTAAAAAATGTCATCACCTTATCAGCGCGCGCCGCGCTACGCAGCACACGTTTTTTCAAATAACTTTTAATGTAACGGTTTTTTTCAAATAACTTTGAATGTAACCGTTTTTCAGGCAGTTGCCTAATGATTGCTTCTGATGGAGCCTGAAACTCCGAGTAGCAGTTAAATGTCTTGGACCAAATAACCCAACTCGTTGCTGATAATATTATATATAATTACAACAAACTGGTTCAAGACTTCAGAGGTAGTTCATCGTTTAATAAAGCGATGAACTTAAACGATGAACTACTTCTAATGTCTTGAACCAGTTTGTTACAATTATCAATGCTCCTCTAAGAGTTGAGCGCTCTTTGAAATACATTCAAATCAAGTTCAAGAATATATATATATATATATATATATATATATATATATATATATAGTATAATTTCAGAGCTGAGCAAAGAGTTTCCAGCAATCTGACTGGTCGCGAGCGGTTACTTATATGACGCTATATAAACCGCTCCACGCGGTTTATATACAATGTTTAAAAAAATGTTAATAAATGTTACTAAAGTGTTATGATTTTAGAAATTTCTCTGTTGTTCAGCTCTGAAATTATACTAAAACAATTATTAGCCTCAGGTTCGGTGAATATTGTCCAATAGTCCCCTCGAGTTCGTCTCGGGGATTATTCGACGATATTCACCTCGCCTTCGGCGAATAATTGTTAAATATATATATATATATATATATATATATATATATATACTATTATGTGTACATATATATATATATATATATATATATCTATATCTATATTTAGTATAATTTCAGAGCTGAGCAAAGAGTTTCCAGCAATCTGATTGGTCGAGCGGTTCCTTATATGACGCTATATAAACTGCTCCACGCGGTTTATATAAAGTGTTAAAATAAAATGTTAATAAATGTTACTAAAATGTTATGATTTTAGAAATTTCTCTGTTGTTCAGCTCCGAAATAATATTAGAACAATTATTCGCCTCAGGTTCGGTGAATATTGTCGAATAGTCCCCTCCACTTCGTCTCGGGGATTATTCGACGATACTCACCTCGCCTTCGGGGAATAACTGTTAAATATATGTAGTTAGATAACTGTAATGTAATCGATTTTAAACCTTTTCAACTTACTATTATGTGTTATTACCGCTCCCTAGGTCGAGCACATTTTTTATTTAGCTAAACCAAATCTTACAAACATATATTATATCTATACATATTGGAGGTCTGCGTTTCGACTTTTCCGTATTACAGTGCTCGATACATAAAAGTACAACGCAATATATGTTGCGTTAGAAAAATACAACGACTACGACGCTTTCATCCCTCCTGGCCAGTTGATGTTGTTATCCTGTTAACAACAGCAACAACATTGACTTTATTTTTTAAAATGAAAGAAATAAAGGCTTTTGTAGCCCGCAGTTAGCAAAGCTATTCTAGGCGGGCTACCTAAACAGACACTGTAAAGGCTCTCACACACACACACACCCACACACACACACGCACACACACACGCAACAATGAAATAAATAAATAAATGAGCAAATAAAAATAAATAATGAATAATGGCAGTGATAATCATGTTAAAGGTTTTAACTGAGCCAGTCACACAAGGGAGTTTTTACCAGGTCAAAGAGAAAGCTAATCAGTTGAAATACAAATATAAGCTAGAAAGGTCAAGGTAGCGCAAGTCAATATTCATCCCCTCAATTTCAAGAATTTTCAAATGCAAGTGAGTTAGCTCACGTTTAAAAGGTGCTTTCTTTAGCTTACGAATTTCAGGGGGGATGCCATTCCATATTTTCGCACCAGCTCTAGAAAAGGAAAACAACTGATGATTTGTTCTCGCCTGTTTTATATAAAAGCTTCCAACTACTGAGAAACGAGTAGAGTAGGAATGAACCTGTTCAGAGTGAGTAAAAAGTTCAGAAATATTGGGAGGAGCACAGCGATTTTTGATGTCATGTAACAGAGAGGCAACCAATTTGAAGTAAAGCATTTTTATCGGTAGAATTCCCGAACGACTAAAAAGAGGAGCACTGTGAGATGTATAATCGGAAAAGTACATTAGACGAAGAACCCGCTTTTGTAAAATGACGATTTTGTTTAGATGAGTATTCGCGGCTTGGCCCCAAGCAACGAGACCATAGGAAATATACGGTTCAATGAGCGAGCGGTAAATGTTTATAAGAGTAGTGAGCGGTACCAAGTGTCTTAGCCTTGCAACAATACCGATACCTTTGCTTATTTTCGTGGAAATATAGTTGATATGATGCCTCTAGGAGAGATTACCGTCAATTAGAACACCTAGGTATTTAACATATGTCTTACGTTCAAGAGATACCACTTGCTTCGAGTTATTATCACGTATTTTAAGGTTTACTTCTCGGTATAGTTTGTGTTGATAAGGATGAAAAATAACGAAATGCCTACATGCCTGTTTCGTGATTGCTCACTTTTCAAAATCCCCTGATGAGTGAGCAATCACGAAACAGGCTCGTAAGGATGAAAGCGTAGACGTTGTATTTTTCAAACCCAACATATGAGTGAGCAATCACGAAACAGGCTTGTAAGGATAAAAACGTAGTCGTCGTATTTTTCTACTCAACATATATTGTGCTCTACTTTTATGTACCGAGCACTGTTATACGGAAAAATCGAAACACAGACTTTCTATTTATATATACATACATATTGGTTACTGGCGATACATATTTTGATTACTAGTTCTTGTACCTTCAAAATTTGCATCTGGTCTGTAGATATTCTTTGAAGAGCTTGAATAATCAGCCAATAACATTTATTTTCTTCAATATCTGTGCCTTGATGTATATGTAAAGTAGCAAAAAGTCCAAAATTGCCTTTTAAGTATACTTTCCTATAAGTTAACTTTTAATACATTAATCATTTTCCCCATCATGCAAAGATCTTGCAGCAATTTAAGAGACTCCATCGTATTACCTCTTTTCATATACATTATTAACCAAGCGTAAGGTCAAGATTTAACAATTATTCCACGAGCGCGCGTTGGATATGAAATGATAGATAGCTAAAGAGGCGCGTAGCGCCGAGTTAGCTATAATCATCTCCTATCCAACGAGCGCGAGTGGAATAGTTGTTTTATTTAAAAAAAAAATGCCCCCAAGATATTATACAAATCTTCTCGACTTTATTTTGTAAGAAGAAACCGGATAGTAAAATGTACAGATATTAGACTATGGTATATTGGCTCATATACCATAATGTTTAAGCCAATAAAAAGTCTTGAATATCATTATCCAATGATCCAGTTTTTCATAAAGTAGATTATTATTATTATTATTATATAGCCGACAGAGACCGTGGGAAATAGAAAGTGAAACCTGTGTTCCGATTGTCTACCAAAGCGGGCAAGATGGACCCATCGAACCCACTCAAGATTGCCTGCTTTGGTCCAGGCAAGAATATATAATTTGTTGAGCACAATTTTAAAGTTGGTACCTTATAAGGTTGGCAGTAGAAGACAGTCGAAACAAAGAAAACACAAATGATTCTCTTGGATTTTGTGCTACAAACACAGTTGGCTTTCTTTCTTGGCTCTCAAAAACATGTAGCAATAGGGTAAAGGCTGTAGCTTGTATCAGTTTCTGTACCCTTTGGCACTTCTGGGCGGAGAAGAGCTATGGTATGTGACAGTCAAATTCCTGCTCAAGAACACACAAAAAAAATATGCCACCGTGGCTCTGTTACATGGATCTTTTGACCCTTTCACTCCCATCAGTGACCATGCAAGATATAATTTCACATTACAATACACCGAATGCAAATATGGCGTCCGATTTGAAATACAAAAGGATTAATACATGTGTGAGAGGCTAGTGAGTCCAGAACAGTGACAACTCAAATTTGACGCCATATTTGCATTCGGTGTAAAATGATACAATATCAATTAGAAAAGTGATGACAATCAAGAAAAATATCAATTGGAGTAATTAGTTGATCCAATACCAAATTCTCCAAACTAACTTTATAAGAATTGTATAACAGACAGTAAGGAGAATTACTTATGAAATCTTGAGAGTGAAGAGGTTAAAACAGAGCTCAGTGCTCCAATCATTGGGCCAGTTTATCTCCCCTTGTGGTAATAAAACCATCCACAAATGTAGAAAATATCGGAAACTGGGACGGAGGGGGGAGGGGGGAGGTGGAGGGGGGGAGTGGGATGAGCAGGAACCACTGTTCCCTTTAATATATATTTAGTGTAAAAAATGCCTCGACTAGATAGATAGCCTTTATTTTAAAACGATGAGTGTTAAAGCTACATGAGCTTGTGAGGTCGTTTGCAGTTAACTAATCACTAAATGTACTAAAAACTAAAACCTAGGGGTACGTAGAGAACGTCTAAACTTAAACCAGTGGTGCTTACGAATGTGGAATTGTAAACATAAATTTAAATATATACAAAGTCATCTTTTTTAAAATTACAAGTGGATGCAATACCTGAGTTTGAAAAAATTCCTCCATCACTAATAAAATTTCTTTGGCATTTTCATGAGATGTTGTGTCCTTTATACCAGCCTAAAAATACAGAAAGTTAATCAATGAAATTGGGAAAGAGCAACGATATCAGAAATCGCACAACAAACATAATAGTAATAATTAATAATAATTTATTGATTTATAGTGCGCTTTCTAACATACCGGGCGATCAAAAGCGCATAATCATTGGATCCTCACCATATACATTGCCAAAGTAACTGGCAAGTAAAAGGAATATTATGCTGTCTTGTATTTCACGATGGCCTTGTATCTGAAACAAAAATGAGCTGCTTAGTAACCTAGCCTGTTCCAGGCATTCAATTGTTAACTGGGGCATGTTGTAAATAGGGAAAAGGGAAGGGGTTATGGCTATGTGGAGCCAAAATAACGGAGGTGTGGGATGGGTCCCTCCTTTTTCCCCACTAGAGTAATATGAGCTTCCTACCAATCCATTCACCAATCCAATCCAATCCATGTGTGGGAAAAACCACAGTTTTTTTCAATTCAAAGTACTAAACTCCACTCACAAAGGAAGTAGCGAACATCAATGAAACATCTTGTGAAACTAAACTGGCAACTGAAGATGGTATTTTAGGCAAAAAATACAAATTAAGTCAACAAATGGAACTTGAAGGATACCATGACAAAAAATGGCCTAATTTAAGCATGCAAAATAATTGACTAAATTACAACGAACAAATTGATTTCGCAGTGTGGACACTTAAGTAAAAGAGTGTGCATTGTTAGGAAGCCTTCAACATAAACTGCAACACTGCTGTTTTCATCTTTGATTTTACAACATTTCGTTGCATGTAACCAGCACTAATTAATATTGTTCATTCTCAGGCAACCATCTGCCTAGAAAACACTGAATTATATTCTTCGTTCATTTGTCCGTTGGCTGTATTTTTGCAAATGAGAAATTGGTGACAATAAATCTTGTAACTAATCTTGTTTTCGTCATCTTTGTGTCAACGTAGGATTTTGTTTAATCTCTGAAAGTTTCCAGTGTTAGCATTGTTTGCAATTTTTGGCATTGAGTCCTTAATTTGGTCAAATAGTGGCTAGAGCATTATACCTTTCTAAGGTAAAATTCTCAAAATTTTCGCCCTGCTTGGTGATGAGGTCTAATGCTTTTCCAGTTGCAGTTTGATATGTCCTGGGGAATAGATCCCACAACAGTGTCAGCCAATGGTTCAAAAGGGTCACACTGATGGAGATGAACTGTCATTTTTACACTTGAAGACATTTTCCCTATTTATTACAAAAACACTGATTCATTGATTCATTGATTATAGAATCTCCATTTCTAGCTAACAGTTAAAACCATTGTTAATTTTTATTTCCTCTACAAAAACCAACAGCATAGGCCGGGTTTCTGGCAAATAGTCGAAAGAGTCACATCAACATACTCACTCGAGCGAGAGAACGGGAGAATGATGGGGGCCACGCAATTTCGCATGATTTTCGCGGTATTATAAATAAATGGTTCTCATCTTACTTAGAAGGTCGAACTCAAACGACACAAATTCCTTCCTCTATATCTAAACGAAAAAATACCACTTGCGGTGTGCCGCAAGGTTCTGTCCTAGGCCCAATACTCTTTTTAATCTATATCAACGATATCCAAGAATCTTCTGAAAAACTTAAATTATTTTCATTTGCTGATGACACGAACGCTGTATATGCTGACAAAAATCTCAAGTTCCCTGAGTCGACTGTAAATCAGGAACTCTGTAAGTTGTTCGATTGGTTAACTGCCAATAAACTAGCCTTAAATATTAAAAAGCAAGTTTCGTAATTTTTAGACTAACTCAGAGAAAACTTACCTATCACCCCAAAATAATGGTATCCGACAACGATCAAAATAAGAATGTGGCTCTAGAATGTAAAGAATTCGTGAGATATCTAGGTATAATAATTGACAATAACCTTTCCTGGAAACATCATATTGACCACGAAGCTATTAAAATGAGTCGAACTGTAGGATTGATCTGTAAACTACGGCATCTTCTGCCAAGACATACTCTTCTAACTATTTATCGATCCCTTGTTGCTCCTTATTTAACCTATGGTTTGACGGCCTGGGGTCAAGCATATAAATCGTACCCTGAAAAGCTTATCAAGCTTCAAAAGCGATCTCTTCCCTTTATCTATTTCTCAGAGCGAAATCAGCATGCAATTCCTTTATTTATCGACGCCGGTGTCTTACCGTTAAAATTTTTGTATTATGAGCATTTATCTAACCTTATGTTTGAAATAAGATACAGAAATGCTCCTGGAAACATTCAAAATCTTTTTCGAGATGTCTCTGATATTAATTCCTATAATACTCGATCCTCTGCCTCTAATAACTTTTACGTACAAAGTTCCAGACTCTCAATTCAAGTGAATTCATTTTCTAGAATCTGAAGAAAAATATGGAATGAAATGCCCGTATCTTTTAGAAAACTTTCAAAAAATATCTTAAAGAGGAAAATAAAACAAACACTTTCAGATCCTAGCTTCAGAAGATTGTTACATTGATCTTCCAGAAATCGTTCAGAAAGTTAAGTTGAGTTTATCTTCCTCTTGATTGATCAGTTGATATGTATTCAATTATATCGTTTAATGCATCAGAGATCTCCCGTCAAGACTGTTGTCATTTATTATTAGTAATATCATTAGTTTATCAGTAGTCTCTAATCATTGTTGTCAATTCTAGCTTTTTAGTTCTCTTGTTACTTTTAGCTGTATTTAGTTGTATCTATTTCCTGTAAACATGACCCGCCTAGATTAGCTTAGCTACCCGCGGGCATGTTACTCTACTTTTATCACAAAACACAATAAAAAAAAATGTGTGTAAAAGAAAAAAATATATATGTATGTATTTTAACACCTGAAATTTTTCTAAGTTCAAGATGGGTACTAGGTTAGAAACATCCTCGCTCGGTTGTGCTTTGCCTCTGACGACTCACAACCATTAGGAGCCTTGGTGACGATGCATCCTTCTCTCCTCACGCGGCCGGATGAATTCCATTTCTCTCCATCTTTTAACAACTTTCATAGACACTTCATATCTTCATTCACCATTCCTCAATCCAACTCCTTTTAATAAAAGAATATAAATAATATATAAATGTCTTCTATTATGATTAATATTTGTATCTCTTTCCTCTTTACAGACCCTTCTTATAACACAAAGTTCCATCTAATTTACATATATTCTTTTTATTCCCACTCTAAAAATTAATATAAACCCAGGCCCCCACCCTTCACTCTAAGACATTTTTTAAAAATAACTCCTCAAAGGAAAAGTGTTAACACTACCATTATATTTGTATATAGCATCTATAATCAAAACGCCTAACACAGTGTCTCATCACATCCCCCAAAAACCCATACAACCAGCTATCAAAAGGGTAATGGTAATAAAGATGACCCCTTCTCTACATATATCTTTCCCTTTTCTGCAGCCACATACCCCTAAAAATACCCTCTTCCTATCCTATCAATAATCCTCTCCCCTTCCCTATCCTATCAATAACCCTTTCCCTCCCTGCAACCTCAAAACAGAGACCCCATACTACAATCCCTAAGCATACCTATTACTAACCTATTACTAACCCTAACCCTAACCCAGACCCCAACCCAGATCCTAACCTAACCCTAATCTAACCCTAACCCTAATCTTAACCTAACCCTAATCTAATATAACCCTAATTAAAACTAACCCCAACTAAAACTAACCCCAACCCTAGTCTATCACTAACCCTAACTTTAATAAGATACAATGAAATATATGAAATTCATATATTCGGAACTGCGGTATTTGATATGTATGATGCACGATCCTCGCAGTAGATAGCGCTATTTAAGCAATAGCGAAAATCAGACCTGAAAAAGAAATCAGGCCTGTACGGGATTCGAACCACTGACCTCTGCGATACTTGTGCAGCGCTCTACCAATTGAGCTAACAAGCCAACTGGGAGCAGGCCTTATTTATCACTTTCACGGGTTTATTGCGAATCAACTTAACGGCCTGCTCCCAGTTGGCTTGTTAGCTCAATTGGTAGAGCGCTGCACCAGTATCGCAGAGGTCAGTGGTTCGAATCCCGTACAGGCCTGATTTTTTTTCAGGTCTGATTTACGCTATTGCTTAAATAGCGCTATCTACTGCGAGGATCGTGCATCATACGTACCTAACTTTAATCAAAACTATTATATATCATTTTAACCCCAAACCCTTAGTATTCCCCCCTACGTGTACTAATAGTTACTTTGATACAATATTTTAACTTCATTTTATTTTATTTTGATTTTATTTGTTGTTTTCATAACATATATATTTTTTACAACTTTGAATTGAATTTAGGAGCGTGCTGTTGTTACAAAAGTCGCTCCCTCAATTTTAACACCTAACTTTTATGTTCATTTTACACACACATCCCCACCCTTGCATACACTTTTTTCCTTTTTTTTCCTTTTTTCAAACGAATTCAATAACCACTTTGCTAATATTGGTCCAAAACTTGCCAGTGAGATAAATTGTGATAGTGGTAGCTATCAAAGATATCTTACCGCAACAGATAAACGGTTTAAGCTCCAACCCACCAATCCAACTAAAGTATTTTCACTTTTAAATAAACTAGACAAGTCAAAGGCAACAGGCCTTGACAAAATATCTGCTAGGCTTATCAGGGAATGTGCTGATCTCATTTGTGTGCCGATATGTGATATTTTCAATCAATCTATTAGCCAAGGGACGTTCCCAGACGACTGGAAATATGCAAGGATTACCCCTCTTTATAAACAAGGTGACCGCGGTGATGCTAACAATTACCGCCCAATATCGGTGATTCCAATAATGGCAAAGGTGTTTGAAAGGATAGTTTATGAACAGTTATATGCCTATTTGGAAGAGCACGATATTTTATGTCAAAACCAATCAGGGTTTCGTGCTAATCATTCAACTGTAACAGCTTTGTTGGAAGCGACAGATTCTTGGGCATATAATATTGATAACGAGAAAATCAATGGAGTCATTTTTCTAGATTTGAAAAAAGCTTTTGACACTGTTGATCATCAGATCCTTCTATCGAAACTAAACTATTATGGTATACATGGAAAATCTTTCAGATGGTTTCAGTCATATTTGGAAAACCGAACACAAAAATGCTCTGTCAACGGGTCGCTATCCAGTAGCTACTCGTTGACTTGCGGCGTCCCTCAAGGGACCATTCTCGGTCCATTATTGTTCTTATTATATATCAACGATCTTCCAAATTGCTTATCAAATTGTAAACCGAGAATGTATGCCGATGACACGCACCTCACATATGCGGGAAGCAATCTTGAGAACGTTCAGTTTTGTCTAAATGAAGATCTAGAAAACGTCTTCAACTGGCTACAAGCGAACAAACTCACGTTGAACATGACTAAAACCGAATTCATGCTAATAGGGTTGAGGCAGAGACTGAATACTCTCACAGCTTCACCAACAATTAGAATGAACAATACTCAAGTGGGCCAGATTTCAGCTACAAAATCGCTTGGTGTAATAATAGACGATAAACTCGATTGGCATAGTCACATCGAAAAACTAACGAAAAAGATCGCCTCTGGTATCGGGGCCCTAAAGCGAATTAGGCACCTGATCCCAGCATCAACCTTACATCTCATCTACCAAGCTTTAGTAAAACCTCACTTTGATTACTGTGACATTTTTTGGGGTAGCTGTGGGAAAACGCTACGAGACAAACTGCAGAAATTGCAGAATAGAGCAGCCCGTGTGTTGACATTCTCTAACTATGATGCTGATGCAACTGAGCTACTCGAGTTTTTAGGGTGGCAAAATCTTGCACGCCAGCAGGAAATCCATAAAGCCACCATGATGTTTAGATGTCTGCACGGGCTAGCTCCAAGGTATCTATATTCAAAGTTTACGTGGCGTGACTCTGCTTATGACCTCAGGGACTCTGAAAATAAGCTTAATGTTCCACTACCGCGCACTAATTATTACAGAAAAAGCTTTAGCTACAATGGCGCCACATTATGGAACAGTTTACCACGCGATATAAGGAACACAGAGTCTCTGGGGTTATTTAAACGTAAGATCAATGACGTTTTTTAAGTCTAACGCACGGCATTCACGGAAAACAGCTTTAGTGTTATAGTATGTAGTTTTAATTTTAAATCTCTTAGCGTATGTGATATGTATTTTTATAGGCTGATGAATTGATCGTGTCTAAATAAAGATTACAATACAATACAATACAATCCTTTTTTACCCACTGATCACGAGTTTGCTCATCAGTGGAGTGGGAAGCCTTTTTGATGGGATCCCATACATCAATATCAAAGGAAGCCACAAAGGTTGCTAGTGAAACTACTGATTAATATATTTAATACAATACAAACAAACTCAAGACAGATAGTTGGAATTAAGAGACATCCAGCAAATTCAAGAGGAGTAATCATGATAGCGAAAGAGGTGACAAAACCACAAGGCTTCTTAATGATGGTCTTCCTCCATCATTTATATTTACAGTTTAACACTAGAAGAATAAGGAAATTGCTCTTAAACAATGCTGTTTGTTTCCGTGTAATCATCTGCTCCATGATATTCTTTAATATTACAAAGATTGATTCAAAATCCGTAATTGGTATCCCTGCCTCAATCGGCATTCGTATAATTTTGACATAGAGTTTGCGTATGAGTGGCACATGTAATGCTTTTTTGTGTCAAGATTACCTTCCTTATTAGGACACAACAAAATGATGAACTGCGAAAATGGAAAACATAGAACTTTTCATGGAGTCTAACTTTTGGTTGAGCCATCGAGGGTCGAGGGTCTTATATCGAGGTCGAGGGTATTTAGTCGAGGGTCCCTGTTTCTCTTTTTCTTCTTCACAGCCCATGTTCCTAGTCGAGGGTCCCTTTCTTCTTTTTCTTCGCGATAGAAAATACGAGTCATCGCATTGCGTGAAACCAGGCTAGGTTACTAAGCAGCTCATTTTTCTTTCAGATCCAAGACCATCGAGAAATACAAGACAGCATATTATTCCTTTTACTTGCCAGTTGCTTTGGCAATGTAAATGGTGAGGATCCAATGATTTTGCGCTTTTGATCACCCGGTATGTTAGAACGCGCACTATAAATCAATAAACTATTATTAATTATTATTATTATCATGATTGTTGTGCGATTTCTGATATCGTTCCTCTTTCCAAATTTCATTGATTAACTTTCTGTATTTTTAGGCTGGTATAAAGGACACAACATCTCATGAAAATGCCAAAGAAATTTTATTAGTGATGGGGGAGTTTTTTCAAATTCAGGTATTGCATCCACTTGTAATTTTAAAAAAAGACAACGTTGTATATATTTAAATTTATGTTTACAATTCCACATTCGTAAGCACAACTGGTTTAAGTTTAGACGTTCTCTACGTGTCCCAAGGTTTTAGTTTTTAGTGCATTTAGTGATTAGTTAATTGCAAACGACCCCACAAGCTCATGTAGCTTTAACACTCATCGTTTTAAAATAAAGGCTATCTATCTATCTTTCTATCTATCTATCTAGGCGAGGCATTTAACACACTAAATATCTATTAAAGGGAACAGTGGTTTCTGCTCATCCCCCTTCCCCCTCCCCCTCCCCCCTCTCCCTCCCCCTCCCCCCTCCCCCCTCCGTCCCAGTTTCCAATATTTTCTACATTTGTGGATGGTTTTATTACCACAAGGGGAGATAAACTGGCCCAATGATTCGAGCGCTGAGCTCTGTTTTAACCCCTTCACTCTCATGATTTCATTAATAATTCTCGTTATTGTCTGTTGTACAATTCTTATAAAGTTAATTTGGAGAATCTGGTATTGGATCAACTAATTACTCCAATTGATATTTTTCTTGATTGTCATCACTTTTCTGATTGATATTGTATCATTTTACACGGAATACAAATATTCAAATTTGAGTTGCCACTGTTCTGGACTCACTAGCCTCTCACACATGTAATAATCCTTTTTTATTTCAAATCGGACGCCATATTTGCATTTGGTGTATTGTAATGTGAAATTCTATCTTGCATGGTCATTGATGGGAGTGAAAGGGTCAAAAGATCCAGGTTACAGAAGCAGCGTGGCATATTTTTTTTGTGTGTTCTTGAGCAAGAATTTGACTGTCACATACCATAGCTCTTCTCCGCCCAGAAGTGCCAAAGGGTACAGAAACTGATACAAGCTAGTATATAGTATATTGTAGCTATGTATATTGTAGAGTTCAAGAGGAGTTTAATAAATAGGTGTTATTGGTCATTAGTCCTCTACCTTCCCCCACCCCTCCCTTCCTCATTTTTTTTTTTGCCTCCTACTGATGTAAACATTGACGACGGGCTACTGGAATGGGAACCCGTGACTGGGCTGTAGGTAATTGTAAGCCATGGGAGGGGGGGTAGTATTCTATCTGGGGGCAGCCAGTGTTCAGTAGAAGCCCGTGGATACTCCGAGAACTTACCTTACAAAGCGAGGTAGCAGCTAATTGTGTTTCGTATGGTTTCTGCTTCTCATCTACAGTTTACTCATTTTTTGACCTGCAATATTATATTATCCTTTTAAGTATTTTTATCAATTGGCTACTTGGATCCTCAAGTCACTAATTGTCACTTCAGGCAGAAGGTGTTCTAATTTTTTTCCTTTTTATTTGGATGAGCTAAAATTTATTGCAATCAGAACGGGAAGTGTACCCTTATTCCCCGCTTACTCTCTTAGAGATTTTCATTCTTCACGGCAGACACTTGTCATAAAAGACTGGAATTTAACTCTTTTATTCTGCTAACATTTCTTAGGAGAACTACGGTACAAAAGATTCTGCCTCATCCGAGAAGGTGAAAAAGTTTTATCATGAGCTCAACTTGAAGCAGGTCTACAAGGACTTCGAAGAGGAAAGTTACAAGAACATTGTAGAACTTATATCGCAGAAATCTGCCAACCTGCCTGAAGGATTGTTTCTAGAGTTTGTGAAGAAAATCTACAAGCGGGATAAAGGAGCAGTTTTGACCCAAACTAGAGTTAGCATTATTGCATCTCCTAGAGATAAGGGCTTTGAATAGCCCATTTTCGAATTACCCTTGGCCTCATTTTCAAAACGAGGCCTGGTGCTCAACCATTCTTTAATATGAAAGGATGAGCACCAGGACTCGTTTTTAAAATGAGGCCAAGGATAATTCGGAAATGGGCTATTAGTTTACAAAAACGAAAATAAAAACATGGTTAAAATAGTCAAGCTCTCATGGAAGTCTTAACTTGATAGAAATCAAAGACACAAAGAAGGGTTTTTGTTATTTAAGTTGATGCAAGTATAACTGTT
The DNA here is from genome assembly GCF_964205215.1 of Stylophora pistillata. Taxonomy (NCBI): domain Eukaryota; kingdom Metazoa; phylum Cnidaria; class Anthozoa; order Scleractinia; family Pocilloporidae; genus Stylophora; species Stylophora pistillata. The sequence continues at coordinate 43,712,864 of NC_142521.1, forward strand.
CACGACCCATTTGCTTAAGAATTCCAGGAAGATCGTTGTTTTCTCTTGAACGACCACCACTGTTATTTTGACTCACAGAATTACCGGCAGAAGAAGAAGACACAGGTGTACTGGTAACAATTTCTTCGCTTCTCTTTTCAATTGGCTGTAGGAAAATTTAGCGAGATAAACGCGCGGCTGAAGTGTATTGAGACTGCCACAAAATGCAATTGCGCACGTCATATATATGCGGACAAAGAGATTTATATAATCTGAACTATACACGAAATTTGATTGGTTCTTACTCGTGGCATGTTAGAGGATAGATGATAAATGACGTCACCGTTAATAAAATTTTTTACGTCTTCACTATAGAAAGCAAATGGATTCTATGTTGCCGTGAGTATGTTCAGTAACTGATCAAGAACACGTCAAAATGTAGTAAGAACATCAGTGAAACACCCAGTTGCGCATCGTGTGCCACTTTCTTGTTCTGATATACTACGATTCACAGCAACGTGAATATAGATTCACAGCAACGTGGTTTCATTTGTTAAGTACACAATGATGGCTCAATAGTAATATGGATGTTTCCTCCAAAGCAAACCTTAAAAATGAACTAGACAAAAAAAAAGCAGTTGGTTAATAGCGTCAGCCATTTTTTAAGTCAAACTACATGTACTAGCTATACAGTTCCTTGACACGCGAAAACAAGAAATATAACCTGTAAATCTCAGTTTATAAGCTGAATGTAAGCGTTAAAATGCGCCACCTTGCTAAGACGAAGGTTTACGACTCGATATGTGAAACTATGCTACCGCGTGTTTTTTACTGTGGACACGTGGTGGAACACGGCGGTCAAATAACGCATGCGTGAGGGGATCAATTTTTAACGCCAAAATTTCTAAAAACACACGAAACAACCGCTGTTTTGTAAAATATGCGAAATAAGATTGAGACATTCATAGTAATCTGTAAAAGAAAATAAAAGTAGGGAAAGGAAAACTCGAGACTCGAGCTCAAAGCTTCGTCAAGTGCGAATATCCTGTTGATTTACGTACTTAGAAGAGCCAATAAACAGAACACTGACACAACAACGTTTGTTTTATCCTCAGTTCTGGTTCACCCTGGTATTCTTCTCCTATTTCAATCATTTTGTACACTGCCTCTGTTTCATCTTTACAATGCCTTTTGATCCTTTCCCTAACCTTTTTTTTTTATCATAGTTTTTTACTCTCTTTCTTTTGCCCTGCTACAGCTATTTGTTGTTTTGTGTTCTACTTATTGGCTCTTCTAAGTATCTGATATCACTCAACTACATTCAACTCTGCATAAGATCCCCGCTGCGAAGTTTAAAAATGTCTCACAGCGGGGACTCACTGATAAAAAAAAATTATCACGTTGAAAATTTTGTTAAAAACCTTAATTCCGGATTTTCGTGGCCGTAAAATTACAAGATGGGAACAAGATTGAAATAATTTCAGCATTGCGTGACAAATAATAAGTATGTTTCATCTACACTCGTATCAGATTGCTTCCCATCTCCAACGCGCGTCTCCGGCAAAGAACATTTGACCTACCAGTATAAATTATTAAATTGTCCCCTTTCCAGTCCACAATGAAGCTAAAATTTACCTTAGAACTTCTTAATAATTTAAAGTGTTCGAATATGCCAAGACAAACAGACGCCTTCCGCTAGCTTACGGAATGTGGTATTGTAAGCAATTTCACCATAAGGAAATGGATGAGAATTTGAAACGAAAGCAGGAATGAAAACCAATCTGTCGTCGTTACCTATGCAAGGCTAGCTTATTGTATTAATATCCTAATCGAACACGGTGCTAACAGCTGAAATGTGCGTGGAATTCCGCAGTTAACCACAGGGATACAAATTAGATTATGTCGTGACGTTTTAAATACCGATGTTGTGATTTCCACAAAGTTCAACCTGGTTTTTCCATGCGGAAATGCAACTAATTTTTATATCCTCGAAAACGACACTATTTCCACTTATCATGAGCTTAATCTGAACTGATTCTGAGCTATACCGCATGGGGCAAATGATAATTGAAAATTTGCCAAGAAATGCGACATTTGAGTTTTAAAATATTGGTGATTTTCAAAAGCGTTCCGTGAGGGCAATATGAGATGAAATGGTCCTGTTTTAGACTAAAATCATACCTCTATTCCTCCTATACAAATTTATAAATTGATAGGAGCTTGCCTTCTTTTGCGCTTTTCATGAGCAAAGTTTATTTGCCTCTACTCGGGGCACTGATTTCCGCCATTTTACGGCTACCTACGCTTGTTTCCGTTTTCCTGAATTTTCTTCAATAAAGAGGAAAGTCTGGAGAAAGAAAACCTTACCATGTTTCTATCGTTACTATAAGGTGTCTCTGGGCAAAATATGAAGGTTTTCAAATCTTTAAACATGTGCTACATTTCTCGATTTTCACTCGGTCAATTCAGAAAGTCGCTTTAAGGTGTTTATGTACAGTTTCCTTGGAGACCATCCTCTTGACAATAAAGAAAATTTATATTCCTACTTCGAATCCAGTGTGGAAAGGATTAAATTGAGTGTATTACCGTAACTTGAGTTTGTAACTTTCAGTTTATAACGTAACTTTTTCCTAGCTGCCTTCATTTTTAGTCGGGCTTTGAACATTTTGGCAGCGTTTAAGAACTGCTGTTTTGATTGAATGCTTGTTGTTTAGACCAAGTGCACAAAAACATCCTTTGGGCTTGAATGAATTGTAGGGACCTTAAGCAAGCTACGACGGCGACGGTAAAGTTTGTTTTCAAGTGTAGTACAGTTCTTAGCCGTCCTCTGCAATACTACAACATGAAATCAGCTTGGTCTTAAAACAGAAACCCCGATCAAACGCTGCTCACAGACGTCATGCGGAGGTTGAGCTGTGGCACCGTAAGAGACGATAAACACATACAGCCATTCGCGAAATTCTAGCTAATTTTCAATCGAAGTCCTCTTTCTGAGTTGCTGTTTGTACAAAACACATTTATTAGGCCCTTATGTTTGCACGTGAAACCCATGTATACCTCCCGCGCAATTATAAAAAGCTCTGTTTTTTATTTTTATTATTATTCTTTTATTTTTACGTGAAACCATTAACTATACTGATAAGACTTTCATCAAGATCTAATCTCAAGATTGTGCCGTCCTTGTCTTCCGATGCAGTTTGAAACTAAGTCAATATGTAGCAGAGTTATATATTATTTTTTAGTTAAGTTCGAAATGTTTTCTGCAGTGTAAACCCTTAAAAACTATCAGTCAAAGAGCAATTGGTTGGTAACGTTGTACCCATGCATTTTGTATTTTCAACGTTTCTGAGTTACATTTGTCATTAGGTAGTATATTATTCAAACAGTTACATGTTATTCACTTCCTTAACAAGTTAAAACGATATATATAATAATTTGAGAATTGAGTGGACAAATGAATGTCAACATTTTAGCGCGCTACTTTGCAGAGACGAAGGTTTACCACACAACACCGGCGTCAAACATCGGTACAGCGCTTTATCTAGGCACACATTCAAAGCATGAACACTTGTCCTGTTGGCCTCTCAATGTTCAAATTCTCTTTGGGATCTTAAAAAATCTTGAAATGCCCTCTGATTAATTCTCAAGAATCAATGAGAACAGAGAAGAAAATTTTCATTTTGTTAAGGTTCCTTACTGTAAAAACGGGTAGCTGTCTTAGCTTTAGGGAAAAAACCTGTCACCTAAAAATTTACCTGTAACTTTGACGTAGTTTATCAAACAACTAAGTAGATAGGTGAATAAATATAATGAAAAGTTTTCCAAAGACCTAGCCAAAGTAAGCAACGTTTAAACGCAATATCATGTAATATTTTGTTGTCTATACTTAGTAATGTGCCACGTGATCCAGCCTGCATATAGTAAATACTCTAATTTAAGCAATTTTACAGCACGTAAGTTATGACTCTAGAGCGTTTGATCACTGAACAACACAGTTCACGGCTCTTCAACTGTGACATTGCCATGAGTAAGATTTTTGAATGCAGACCATTTCAGAACAGAACCATGAGGTATGCTGCAATTTATGTACTGGGCGGCAATGTCGCTTTCGGACAGAACTTTATCCCAAATGTTGACACCTGCCAATCGGCCGTGAAGAGTTTGCTTAGGGTCATAACCTCCGGCAACAGAGTCTTGCTCTTGTCCAAGCACTAGAGCGCCGCCAGATTTAACGATAGCGTTCTTGCTGTTGGTATTCGTTTTCTGTTCTATAACTTTGCCATCTCTATAGAGTTTTGCTACTCCTTGACTGTTTTCCCAGGTGACACACAAGTGTTGCCAGATATCATTGTAAAGATTTCTTGCCTCAAACCTGAAAAAAAAAAAGGAAAAAATATAAGCACAACAGTTTAAAATATATTTAAACATTCAAGATCCGCCTTCTTTTTGTTTGTTACTAAGTCAGTCAATGAAGAGTCATCCAGTCTGTCAGTCAGTTAGTCAGTCTATAGTAATATTTAAAAAAACCTGTCAGTCAGTCAGTCTGTCACCTAGTCAATCTGTCTGTCAGTCAGTCAGTCAGTCTGTCAATCAGTCAGTCAGTCAGTCTGTCAGTCTGTCAGTCAGTCTTTCAGTCAGTCAGTCAGTTAGTTAGTCAGTCAGTCTTACAGCCAATCTGTCTGTCAGTCAGTACATACATGCATACGTTAGTTGACTACTCCCCATGGGGGCTTTTCAGGCCCAATTCCCACCCATCCCATCCAAGGGGAGGACATCCACAACACAGTAATCTCGTGCGTGGGAAATTAACGTCTCCTACCCCTAACCCTGCAGGAGACCGGACCTACGGTTTATTCGTCCTTATCCGAGAAGTCTAGAATATCTATCCATTTCTTGATTATGGAAAGGTAGCAAATTCTCCTCACTTATTTTAAGACCATGAGTATCGGTCCGGCCGGGGCTCGAACCCTCGACCTCCCGTACAACACAATCCGGCGCTCTAACCAATTGAGCTAACCGGGAGTCAGTCAATCAGTCCTTCAGTCACTCAGTCACTCAGTCAGTCAGTCAGTCAGTCAGTCTGTCACCTAGTCAATCTGTCTTTCAGTCAGTCAGTCAGTCAGTCTGTCTGTCAGTCAGTCAGTTAGTCAGTCAGTCAGTCAGTCAATCAGTCTTTCAGTCAGTCAGTCAGTTAGTCTGTCAGTCAAACAGTCAGTCAATCTGTCTGTCAGTCAGTGAGTCAGTCAGTCAGTCTGTCAGTCAGTCAGTCTGTCAGTCAGTCAGTCAGTCAGTCAGTCTGTCAATCAATCTGTCTGTCAGTCAGTAAGTCAGTCAGTCAGTCTGTCAGCAAGTCTGTTCTGTCTGCTAGTCAGTCCGTCATATCTGTCAGTCAGTCTGTCACACATTCAGTCAAGTTGTCAGCCAGTCAGTCAGTTTGTCAGCCAATAAGTCTGTCTGCCAGTTAGTCGGTCAGCTAGTCGTTTTTCAGTCAGACAGTTTGTCAATCAGCAAGATAGTCTGTCGCCCATTCAATCAGTCTGTCATGTAGCCAGTCAGCCAGTTAATCTGTCTGCTTGTATGTTTAAATTCCTTTCTTTTCCTTCAAGCGTTCGTGTCTAAAAAGGAGATCATGGTATGTCCTGTATTATGAGTTATCGTGGCTCCAATAAGAAATACCTCAACCCAGTTTTCAAAAATCCATTAAGCATTACCAGAATGTATTACGGTCAACTACCAGAGCCAGTGTTGCATTAATTTCGACGGCAATGCTATTGTCTTCTTGTTGAATGGCATAGCTAATGACAAACTGACCCCCTTGGTCTGCAACAAGTTTGATAAAAAAACACACTGACAGCTGGCTGAGATCTGAGGCTATCGCTGGATTCTTCATGGCATAATTTTCTGTAGAACGCGGCTCCGGAAACACCATGAGGTACTCTACAACAGAGGAAATAAACTTCAGAAACTTCAAGACAATTGTTTGAGAAATTGCGCATTTTTTAAATGTTTTTGCTTCTTTAGAAGTATCCAGTTTTTGTTTAAATCTTCCTTCGTTTTTCGCATGTGCCGCACGCCTATCGGGGACGATAGTCCAACAGTGTTCAGCGGTAAGCAACATAGAATAAGACACGCATAGGACAAGGATCTCGCCTTGTTGTTAAGTTCTGAACGACCTGCGGCTTAATCAAGGGCATAGTTTTCCCCTGCTTTCTTTGCAAGATAACTGGTTCACACCTCACCCTAATCAACTATTTAATAATAATAATAATAATAATAATAATAATAATAATTTAATATTTATATTACGCAAATTAACATGTCGAACCCCTTGGTCTGCAACAAGTTTGATTTAAGGCCATAATCTAAATATAAAGTAAAGAATACGAAAAATCATTGCATCGATGTCTTTGTTAGTGCGTAGGGTGACGAAGGAAATACGCAAAGTCATCACTCACTTGTAAATAGAATCTCAAAAGATGGACGCATGTTTTAAGGTGACTAGTACCAGTTTTCATCTTTTTTACGGTTTGTAACTTTGAAAGAATACAAGAAAAAGACTCACCAAGGCCACTTGAACACTTTTGCGGAGTTGAGTTATATAATCACTGGTCATTCAAAAATAGGTGTCATTTCGTCAACAGCAGTTTCCATAGCAACATTTCCGAAGGATTATTCAGACACATTTTTCAGCTTATGGCTCAAATAGCACGGTGGGAAAGAAAGCCAACTGTTGCATTACAATATGAAGAAACCTTCATGTTTTCTTTGTTTTGACTGTCTTCTGCCACTTTTTGCGACTACATCGCCGACATTACCCAAAAATTACGAACTTTGTAATATCATTCCAAGCAATTCTCTTCATGCGCGGGATAAGAAACGAGCAATCCCGAGCGGGTAAGGTGGGCCCATCTTGCCCGCTCGGGTAGAAATCAGAACACAGGATTTGCTTCATGTTGCCCACGGGCGCTGCCAGCGATATGATAACTCGTGTTACAACACCTCACAAAATGTATTAGCGTTGTCTTATAAGTTAGCTATAGCAGCTTTTCTAATCGTGACATCGGTACGCAAGTCCACGTATGCATTTAAAATATTGCATCTTTTTGTTCCTTTCCTAAATCTGGTTCTCTTATCGCGTAAGTGTATTATTTTTTCCTCATATAAGTTCTGTTCGCGCTAGGCTCTTCCCGACAAGGTCTTTGCTCTCTACTTCCCAGATTACACCCATGAATCTCTTCTGCGTTTTCCTTTGTTTGAGAAATTTTCTCCAATCTTCGCCTAATCAAACAATAACCTGTGATTTCTAATAATGATTTTCAATAATTTCCATGATCCGAGTAAGAAAAAATACAAATTGCACAACGGAACCGATTAGTTCTATCTGTTCATAGCAATCAAGTTCTGTTGCGATCTTGAGAAAGTTCGATCACCACCTGCTTGTTTGCAAGTATTTCCGCTGATGAGCATTGAAAATTCATGCTTTAAGTCTCTATTTTTATGTTTTTTCGTCTTTTTTAAAGCGTCGTGACACAGCAAGGTTAAGAAGTTACATTGTTTTGAAATGCTGTTAAATGTTACATGTACTGATTTATTAGCTATGATAAACAAAAAAGGTATTGCAAATAACCGTTTTATACCCAGCCTCGTTTCCATGTTGACCAATAATTTTTCAAATAAACGAGTAGGTAAAAAATTGGGAAATCTACACTTTCACGATAGCTTTCAAATGAATTTGTAAAGTCTTTCACATAACTTTCATCAGATAGCACTCACCTGAGTGGTACGGAGAACCTCTCTGGCCCATGGACTAGTTGCGAGTTTAGCGATTTCTACGCGCGTTGTCACGCATTTAAAAATCCGGGTTTTATAACATCGACTACCGCTGACTATCGAGTGTGTTCGCGCGAGTATCTACGATCTGATGTTTACAGACGTTTATTGCTCAGAAAACCATTCAATAGCCGTCAAAGACAGCCTCCCGGGCTCATCTTTGAATAAAAAGGGCTTGTATTTGATGTGTTGAGTGGCTGGCTACTGTGAATGCAGGAGATAGAAACTAAGATAAAGACGATTTTTGGAGAAGTAAAGGTTGCTTTACTTCACATTTAAAAGAAATATTCAACCGATATGAAATCTTGCGACGGCGAAGAAAGAAGAACTCAAGTGAAGGATAATCTACCTGAAGTGGAAGAAGGCTTTGAAACTTAAAGGAAAATAATATGATATAGCCAGAAGTCGTGTGTAGGATTGTTAAGATGAGCCCGGGAGGCTATCTTTGACAGCTGTTTAATGATTTTCTTAATTAGCAGTAAACGTCTGTAAACAGGAGATCGTAGGCGCGCGCGAGCACACGCAGTTGTCAGCGGTAGCTATAAGAGATCATGAGCAAATGTCGATCTTATAGAATCCAGATTTTAAAATGCGCGAGAGCGCGCGCGGAAATTGCTAAACTCACGAAAGCTATTGCATGAAAACAAGTCCGGTGACCCCCTTCTTTTTATTGTTCCAATATGATAATAACGTCGAAAGGAATCATCAGAAAAAGAAACAAAAAAATTCTACGGAAGGAAATTTGCGATGTCTGAAAATTGCCTTTTTTCTACATTTTCTGAAATTCCGCTCCGTATAATTTTTTAAAAATCTTTGTGCATTTTCCTTTTCAAGTGCCAAATGCAATCACTGAAAAAAATCATGGGGTAATCGGGTTAGTTTTCGAATTATTTAAGCCACAAGCTAAAAAATGCGTCTGAGTAAGCCTATGAATGCGTTGCCATGGAAACTGCTAGTGGCGAAATGACACCTATTTTTGGATAACCAATGATTATATAATTCAACCCCGTAAAAGTGTTCAACTGGCCTTGGTCAGTCTTTCTGTTTTATTCTTTCAAAGTTACAAACCATCAAAAAGACGAAAACCGGTACGAGCCACCTTAACCTATCCACCTAGCCTTCTTAGAGTTTGCCTGCGTGTGTGTGTGTGTATGTTTGTGGGTGAATACTCACCTTTATTACTTAACCGCGACTCTTACTTTGCTCTCTAATAGTTCCCTGAGCAAAACATGAGCACATCGCATAGCTTATCGACAGCCTAAGCGTGTGTATATGCGTGTGCGCGAGCTTCTGTGCGTGGATATGCTGCGTGCGTGTACGTATGCAAGTGCGTGCATGCGTACGTTTGTGTCTGTGCTTGCCTTTGTTACTACTCTTAATTTAATCGCCATAAAGGGTTTTCCTTTAAACTGCCTACGCCCTAATTTTTTCGAGCGCCCGCCCACCAGCTTCATTGGTAATAAGGCGGTTCAACGGAGTTTGCAAACAAGCTAAAACAAATGGAAATACGGCAAACTGTTACCAAACACTATTCATGCTGCATGTTAAATTCCATTTTAGTAGTTCTTGTTCTCTCAGGTGTAGTCCGTCAACAAAGCGGTTAATCGTCTGCGCAAGTGCGACCGTTGTATTGCTTGAGTAGGCAGAAGATCTAAAAATCCAAAGAACTGTAACTTTTTTGATAAAGCTAAACGAAAAACTGGTGAATTAACAGGAAACCCATGATTAACCAAGTTTGTGTTCGAGAATTATCGTGTTTTCCTCTTCCCTTTTTTCTTTTCTTTTAACAGATTTCTTTAATATCTTCAGCTTTTCCACATATTTTGTGTGCCAGTGATTGTTTGCTATGCTTTCCTTCAGGCTTTTGCGTGGGAAATTGGCACGCAATTTGACGTCGACGAGTCGAGGTTGACAATTTGACATTGATGATTTGACATTAACTTGTGATTGCTGTGCTGGCTCTGTCGGCAGAGGCAAATTCAGTTTCATCTGAGTGGTAGGTCTATGGTTTTCTATATCACGATTATATTCAAAGCGTTCAAAAAAACAACTCACACTTCCCTCTTCCCAGTCGAACAAATTTCACACATGTGTTCACTAAATGATTACAGTTTGAAGAAGTCGGCGTTGTATGGCAATCACTATCGATATGGAGAAATTCCGTTGAAGAGGTTTATGGTCGATCTCGTAAAATCTTCAACGGATTTTTTCTTAGCTTCAGGATTTTGGTCTTTGGGCCATATCCTCGCACTTCAGCGAATATCAGCAAATTACAGCCAGCCGTTTCAAAATTACTCTTAATATTTCAGTTTTTAGGTGAAATTAGGTGTTGAACGAGATCTTAATCAAGTTTTATTGAATATATCACAACAATGTTTCATTTGATGAATTTTAAACGTGTTCTGAGCCATTGTGCTAATATTTCAAACCAGGAGATAACTTCTATTTCGCCATGGTAGGTAAATTACAAACTTCTTATTCTATTTACTCGTTCTAAGCGCGCCCGTGGGAAATAAGAAGCGAATCCTGTGTTCCTTAATTTGGAGCTGACCTGGGTGAAATTTTGGAACAATAACTCACCTATATTACACCGCTGTTTTCCTTCTGGTCCTGATGAACACCTGCAGTCATTGTTAACTGATATGAAATGGATAGAGAAAAGAAATAATAATAGAAAAAATTACTTTTAAAAACAAGTCAGTGTGTAGTCAAATGACGTCTAGTGATGGCTCAGCAGGAATCAGATAGGCCACAAACGTACGCTGGTATAACATTATTTTTGAAAATATTTCTCTAGAAACTAAAAGTTTTAGATTACCTCTTTCGCAGTGTCTTCCTGTATATGCTGCCGTACAGCGACACTTGTAACTGTTTGTCCGATACAGAGGTACACAGGTCCCTTTGTTCTGACAGGGCGTCATCGAGCATGGAGACTAAGATCGAGAAAATCAAGTACTCAATTCGTTGATAAAAACCAGTAGTAGTAGCAGTAGTACTTTATTTAGACACATTTCACCAGTGAACCTGGGGCTCATTTAAATGTCGACGTGTATGGTAAAATGAAAATGTAAAATTTGAATATGTTATCTATTCGATAAAAATACAAAAACCAGACTATACAGATTTAATATGTTAACTACTCGATAGAAAAATTACAGCAACAGTTGGCCTTGGTAGTCAGGTTAACATTGTTCAGTAAATTTTTAAACTTCTAAGATCGAGAGGACGCTCTTCTTATATTGTCAGGTAGGTTGTTCCATAAACATGAAGTTATGTAACGATAAGATTTCTACAAGTAGTTTGATTTAAAAGTAGTCTGATTTAGCTTACAATAACCTCTTAGGTCATAATTGCTAGAACGCAATGAGAACAATTCCTTTATGTAGTTTGGCCCCGTATTAAATCAAGATTTATAAAGAAGGATTAGGGCTTGCATCTATCTGCGATGTTCCAGGGACTTCATGTTTACTATCTTAAGTAGATCGTCAAATGGAGTTGACTTGAGCAGATTCATCAGTGTTCTGATAACAAACTGATTGGTAAATTCTAGCTTGTTAGAAGTCCAGGTGAAAGTCCCACTAAACCAGGTTACAAAATTTGATGACGGGTTGATAAAATGACTTAAAAATGGCTTGCGACTAACACAAAAGTAAAGAAAAAGCCACAGAGAGACGTATTTTAGCGTTCAGTTAACAGTTGAATGTAACTTATTCAAACGACTTTGACTGCCGGCTTCAGTAATCATCAGGATAAAATTTTAAAATGTGATGATAAAGATAAAACGATAGAAAAAGAGTTTTACCGTAATACTGTAGTGATACCAAGAATGGTTGATGATGAACTTGTCTGAATGGGTATAACGATCCGATGGAAGCAGTTCACATAGCAGATTTTCGATGTTATCAGCCAAATCTGCCAGGTTGAAGGACAAACATGGATCCTCATAGAGACATTTAAATGCGCACTCTAAGGAGTGTTGGACCAGTTCTTTCCCAACATATGTAATGTTCAAATAGGAGCCTTTGTGAGCAAGAAAATTGGCGAAAGCAACCCCATTATGTGGTGATTGTCCTGTGTTTGATAAAGAAATGAAGATAACCGATCAAAGTAGTTTTGCCAAGACTTATTTATGAGATAGATAACAAAAAACACGCGGGTATTACTGCGACGGAAGAGGGATTATACCTTTTGAGGTCTGCAAAGAGCTCGCTGATACAATCAGAGCAAGGAAACAGGAAGATAAATAGAAAAATTCCATCTTATACTTCTAGCTCACAGAGAAATCATTTTCATGCTGATACACGGTTTCCAAACATCTGCTTCAGTTAACTCTTATGTTTTTCTCTGGCGTCACAAGGTTATTAATCTTTCTTTTTAGTTTCTTTGCTTTACATAAATTAGGGAGAAAATTAAAAGAATGGCAGAGAAGAGCTTCAGAGATTACAATTACAATTTCTCTCCCTCCATAATTTATTTGTTTTTCCTTTTAGGTGTTTGACAACGTTCCTTTTTTTTTCAGAAATGATTATTTTTGTTGAGGGAGAGAGGGCGCAACACTTTGTGGCGATAGCCAAAGATTTGTGTTTTGAAGACTTCTGTTAGAACCTAAAAAAAAGACAGATAAATTAAAATTTTACAGCGGTCTAATGCGATAAATAAATCGTATATGTCGTTACAAAAATTTTCCGTGCAGGGAATTACCGTTTTTGGCAACGAGATATGTAACCAGGTGAGTGGTCTTCGTCAAAATCTTGGCAGACGTGAAGTTTGTCTTCCTTCATAAATGTTTTTCTCTGGCGTCACAAGGTTATTAATCTTTCTTTTTAGTTTCTTTGCTTTACATAAATTAGGGAGAAAATTAAAAGAATGGCAGAGAAGAGCTTCAGAGATTACAATTACAATTTCTCTCCCTCCATAATTTATTTGTTTTTCCTTTTAGGTGTTTGACAACGTTCCTTTTTTTTTCAGAAATGATTATTTTTGTTGAGGGAGAGAGGGCGCAACACTTTGTGGCGATAGCCAAAGATTTGTGTTTTGAAGACTTCTGTTAGAACCTAAAAAAAAGACAGATAAATTAAAATTTTACAGCGGTCTAATGCGATAAATAAATCGTATATGTCGTTACAAAAATTTTCCGTGCAGGGAATTACCGTTTTTGGCAACGAGATATGTAACCAGGTGAGTGGTCTTTGTCAAAATCTTGGCAGACGTGAAGTTTGTCTGCCTTCATAAATGTTTTTCTCTGGCGTCACAAGGTTATTAATCTTTCATTTTAGTTTCTTTGCTTTACATTTACATGCCGGTTATAACCGGCACTAACACACATTAATGAACATTTCTTGAAACTTTCCTTGGAAGCAGAATTCAAACGAGCTGATTTCAGGGCGACATTTCTAAAAAGTTAACATTTCTAAATGTTAATTAATGTGTGTTAATGCCGGTTATAACCGGCATGTAAATGTAAAGCAAAGAAACTAAAATGAAAGATTAATAACCTTGTGACGCCAGAGAAAAACATTAGAATTAACTGAAGCAGATGTTTGGAAACCGTGTATCAGTACGAAAATGATTTCTCTGTGAGCTACAAGAAAAAGATGGAATTTTTCTATTATCCACTTGCGCAGACGATTAACCGCTTTGTTGACGGACTGCATCTGAGAGAACAAGAACTACTAAAATAAAATTTATCATGCAGTATGAATAGTGTTTGGTAACAGTTTGCCGTATTTCCATTTGTTTTAGCTTGTTTGCAAACTCCGTTGAACCGCCTTCTTACCAATGAAGCTGATGGGCGGGCGCTCGAAAACATTAAGGCGTAGGCAGTTTAAAGCAAAACCCTTCATGGCGATTAAATTAAGAGTAGTAACAAAGGCAAGCACAGACATAAACGTGCGCATGCCCGCACTTGCGTACGTACACGCACGTAGCATATGCACGCACAGAAGCTCGCACACACGCACATAAACACGCTTTGTCGATAAGTTATGTCGATAAGCTATGCGATATGCTCATGTTTTGCTCGGGGAACTTTTACAGAGCAAAGTTTACGCTACTTTTGTCTTATTTTGTAAGAAGTTTGCCTACCAGCGTGTATTTGATGTATTCAACAGCCATTGCGTATGCAGGAGACAGAAACGAAGATAAAGAAGACGATTCTCGTTGACATAAAGGTTGCTTCGCATCTAAACCAAAAATCTAATCGATAGGAGATCTCGCTACAGCCAAAAAGTGATGCAAAAAGAAAAATCTGCCTGAAGAAGGAACAGACTGTAAAACTCTAAGGAAAATAATATGAGATAACCAGAGTTTGTGAATAAATGCTTAAAGATGAGCCCGGGAGGCTGTCTTTGACGGCTATTGAATGATTTTCTAAGCTGTAAACATCAGATCGTAGATACTCGCGCGAACACACTCGATAGTCAGCGGTAGTCGATGTTATTAAACCCGGATGTTTTAAATGCGTGACAACGCGCGTGGAAATTGCTAAACTCGCAACTAGTCCATGGTCCAGAGAGGTTCTCCGTACCACTCAGGTGAGTGCTATCTGATGAAAGGTGATGTGAAAGACTTTACAAATTCATTTGAAAGCTATCGTGAAAGTGTAGCTTTCCCAATTTTTTACGTACTTTCCCCTTTTTACGTACTCGTTTATTTGAAAAATTATTGGTCAATATGGAAACGAGGCTGGTTAGAGAATGGTTATTTGCAATACCTTTTTTGTTTATCATAGCGAATAAATCAGTACATGTAACATTTAACAGCATTTCAAAACAATGTTTTGATTAGAGGCCAAGATTTTTTTATTTGATTTGGAAGAAAACTTAAATGAAACCGTGAAGTCAAACTCGCAAGACATCATGGGTGAGTCCTAGGGTAGCGTAGTGCTTCAAAGTTCTTTCACTCCTTAACCTTGGTGTGTCACGACGCTTTAAAAAAGACGAAAAAACATAAAAATAGAGACTTAAAGCCTGAATTTTCTGACTGTTTGTGTACTGACTTAGTAACAACGAATGAAAAAAGAGGATCTTGAACAATCAAATATATTTCAAACTGTTTTGCTTATCCGTTTGACTTTTTTTATATATATTATTTCAGTTTTAATGCGCAAAATCTTTACAATGATGCCTGGAAACACGTGTGTCTCACCTGGGAAAACATTCAAGGAGTAACAAAACTCTATAAAGATGGCAAGTTTATAGAACAGAAAACGAATACTGACACAAAGAACATTACCATTAAATCTGGCGGCTCTCTTGTGCTTGGACAAGAGCAGGACTCCGTTGGTGGACATTTTAATCTTCGTCAAACTCTCCACGGCCGATTGGCAAGTGTCAACATCTGGGATAAAGTTCTGTCCGAAAGTGAAATTGCCGCCCAGTACACAAGTTGTAGTATAATTAATGGTTCTGGTTCTTAACTGGTCTGCATTCAAAAATCTTACTCGCGGCGATGTCACAGTTGGAGGAGCCGTGAACTGTGTTGTTCAATGATCAAACACTCTAGATTCATAACTCACACGATGTGAAACTCCTTAAATTAGAGTATTTACTATATGCATGTCTGGATCACGGGGCTCAGTACCAAATATAGACAACAAAATATTACTTGATATTGCATTAAACGTTGCTTACTTTGGCTTGGTCTTCGGAAAACACTTCGTTACATTTATTCACCTATCTACTCAGTTTTTTGATAAAAGATGTTAAGGTTACGGGTAAATTTTTAGGTGACAAGTTTTTGCCTTAAAGCAAAGACAGCTACCCGTTTTTACAGCAAAGAACCTAAACAAAACGAAAATTTTCTTCCCTGTTCTCCTTTATTCATGATTCTTGAGAATAAAATCAGAGAGCATTTCAAGACTTTGAAAGATCCAAAAAGAAAATTTTGAGCATTGAGAGGCTGACAGGACAAGTGTTCATGTTTTGAACATTTGCGCTTAGATAAACCGGTGTACTGAAGTTTGACGCCGGTCTTTCGTGGTAAGCCTTCGTCCCTACGAAGTGGCGTGTCTAAACGTTTACTTTCATTTTGTCCAATCAATTCTCAAATTGTTATACATATCGTTCTAACTTGTTAAGGAATTGAATAACTGGTAACTGTTTGAGTGAAATAGAGCTAATGACGAATGTAAGTCTGAAACGTTAAAATACTTACAAAATGGCTTCAACGCAAGGAAACAATTACTTTTTGACCAGTAATTTTTTTTAGGGTTTAAAAGGCAGGTAACATTTCGAGCTTATCTAAAAATTATATATAACTCCACTACACATTGAATAAAGGCTGATAGTTTCTAAAGAAACTGTTTGGTGCTGCGTCGGTGGGGGTAACGAAATAATTTGAATATATCAACAAAGTTGAAATGGTAAATTGGCAACCGTTACGGTTATTCGGAGCGAATAAAGGAACTATGGGTTGTGTGTGCTTTTAAAGGCAGAAAATGGAGCTACGTGGTTGGTGGGAACATGGCAACGAGAAAAACACGAATAAATTTATTTAGTGGAATGAAAAGCGTTCGTTGATACCTGTGGGATTTAGACTGCCGGTTTGAAAGATGAGCCTTTGTTGAAGAGTTTTGCGGCTTTCCATGCTACCTAAGTGTAAGGAAAGATCGCAGATTGCCATATGTTGCTTAGAATGATTGGGTAAATTAAAATGTCTAGCGACTGGTTTCGATGTGTCCTTGTCATTCCTCTCCCCGTCGCAAAGGTGTTCTCGGAATCGGTCACCTAGTCTTCTGCCTATTTCGCCGATGTAAATCTTTTTGCAATAAGTGCAAGTTATGCAATGGATTACATTGGCAGAGGTGCACGTGAAGTGATCGGTGATCTTAATGGATCGTTTGGGTCCCGATATTTTCTCAGTGTTGTGAATGAAAGGACACGTTTTGCATCGTGCAAGAGCGCATTAAAAAGTGCCTGGTTGGTCACTAGTCTGAAAAGAACTTCTGACCAATTTACCATTTCCACAAAACATTGACTTAATTTCAAACTGCAACATACAAGGACTGCACAACCTTGAGATTAGAACTTGATGCAAGTCTTTTCAGTATAACTAATGGCCTCACGTAAAAAGAAAAAAAAAAAAAAAAAAAAAAAAAAAAAAAACAGAAAAACAGAGCTGTTTATAATTGTGCTAAGGGAAAACATGGGTTTTACATGCAAAAGTAAGGACCTAATAAGAGTCTTTCGTTCAAATGGCAACGAAGAAGAGGATTGGAATTCGATTAAAGCTTAGCTAGAATTTCGCGAACGGCTGTATGTGTTTGTCGTCTCCTACGTTACCACACCTCAACATCTGCATGACGTTTGTGAGCAGCGTTTGATTCCAGAAGGAACTTAAATAGTTTTCTGCTGGGGCTTATGCTCTAAGACCGAGCTTGATTTCACGTTGTAGTTTTGTAAACGCCGGCTAAGAGCTGTACAACTTTTGAAAACGCACTTTACAGTCGCCGTCGTAACTTCCTTAAACACGAAAGCGCGCTATATAAGGAAGTCTTCCCTGGGAAGACCTAGGCTCCTTTTTCACTCACCGTTGACGTGTGCGGGTCAAATTTAAATGCTGGTAGACGAACAAAAGGAGCTAATGAGATATCTATTGTTTACTTCCACCAGCATGGTGGCAGGAGGTAACGTGCGAACCACCGACTTCGATCTCAATTTACCGCCACAAATAAAGACAGTTTCCATTGGAGAAAGGAAAAACAAATCTCAAAAATTCTGTATTGTGATGAAGACATAAAACAATTTTGAGGAATGCGCTCGCTGTTTACTGCTTTGGAGTAGCTGTAGCTCAAGCTGACTTGACTCTAAGAGTTCTACATCACACGACGGTTGATTGACAAATGGTCCAGTGGGACCTAAGGCTCCTTTTATAGCGCGCCTTCGTGTTTAAGGTCCCTACAAGTCATTCAAACCCAGATAATATTTTTGTGCGCTTAAGCTTGGTCTGAACAACCGCATTCAATCAAAACAGCAGTTTCTTAAACATTTTATCAATTTCTTCAAGCTGCCAAAATGTTCAAATTCCGACTAAAAATGAAGAGAGCTGGGTAAAACTTACGTTACAAACTCACGGCTTACAAGTTATGGCAATAAACTCAATTTAATCCGTTCCACACTGGATTCAAAGTAGGAATCTTTTCTTTATTGTCAAAGGAATGGTCTCCAAGGTAACTGTATATAAACATCTTAAGTATTTGAAGTATTTTAAGAGGTTGCAAGAAGCGGTAAAGTGATACATTGTGTTACCTGAAAACTGTATTTATCTAAGTCAATCAGAATGAAGAATCTTTTCATCTATGTTTGCATATTGCAAATCCTTAGACTCAAGATAGAGCGCTTTTCGACCGAGCTAGCATAAAATAAAATAATAATAACGAAAACACACCGCATGCTGCTTGCAAGAAGTAAACCTATATAAGTACAAAAGAAGACTTAATATAACCGGCATTAACACACATTAATTAACATTGCTTAAAACTTTCCTTTGAAGCAGAATTCAAACAAGTTGATTTTAATCTCTGAAGCTCTTCTTTGTCATTCTTTTAATTTTCTCCCTAATTTATGTAAAGCATAGAAACTAACAAGAAAGATAAATAACCTTGTGACGTCAGAGAAAAACATTTATAAAGGAAGACAAACTTCACCCATGCGGCAAGATTTTAACAAAGATCATTCACCTGGTCACGCATCTTGTTGCCCAAAACGGTAATTCCCTGCACGGAAAATTTTTGTAACGACATATACGCTTTTTTTATCGCATTAGACCGCTGTAAAATTTTACTTTATCTGTCTTTTTTTTAGGTTCTAACAGAAGTCTTCAAAACACAAATCTTTGGCTATCGCCACAAAGTGTTACGCCCTCTCTCTCAACAAAAAAAAATCATTTCTAGAAAAAAAATGTAGTCAAACACCTAAATTAAACGGAAAAACAAATTAATTATGGATGAAGAGAAATTGTAATATTAACTGAAGCAGATGTTTGCAAACCGTGTATCAGCACGAAAATGATTTCTCTGTGAGCTACAAGAATAAGATGGAAATTTTCTTGTTATCTTCCTGTTTCCTTGCTCTGATTGTATTAGCGAGCTCTTTGCAGACCTCAAAAGGTATAATCTCTCTTCCGTCGCAGTAATACTCCCTTTTTTATTGCTATCTATCTCATAAATAAGTATAAGCAAAACTATTTTGATCGGTTACCTTCATTTCTTTATCAAACACAGGACAATCACCACATAATGAGGTTGCTTTCGCCAATTTTCTTGCTCACGAAGGCTCCTATTTGAACATTACATATGTTGGGAAAGAACTGGTCCAACACTCCTTAGAGTGTGCTTTTAAATGTCTCTATGAGGATCCATGTTTGTCCTTCAACCTGGCAGATTTGGCTGATAACATCGAAAATCTGCTATGTGAACTGCTTCCATCGGATCGTTACACCCATTCAGACAAGTTCATTACCAACCATTCTTGGTATCACTACAGTATTACGGTAAAACTCTTTTTCTATCGTTTTATCTTTATCATCACATTTTTTAAAATTTTATCTAGATGATGACCGAAACCGGCAGTCGAAGTCGTGTGAACAAGTTATATTGAACATATGTTTCATATGTTTGTTGTTGTTATACGTTAAAATACGTCTCTCTGTGGCTTTTTCTCAGTTTACTTTTGTGTTCGTCGCAAGCCATTTTTAAGTCATTTTATCAACCCGTCATCAAAGTTTGTAACCTGGTTTAGTGGGACTTTCACCTGGACTTTCTAACAAGCTAGAATTTACCAATCAGTTTGCTTTCAGAACACTGATGAATCTGCTCAAGTCAACTCCATTTGGCGATATACTTAAGATAGTAAACATCAAGTCCCTGAAACATCGCAGATACATCCAAGCCCTAATCCTTTTTTACAAATCTTCATTTAATACAGGGCCAAACTACATCAAGGAATTGTTCTCATTGCGTTCTAGCAATTATGACTTAAGAGGTTATTGTAAGCTAAATGAGCCTACTTTTAAATCAAAGTATTTGTAGAAATCTTATCGTTACATAACTTCATGTTTATGGAACAACCTACCTGAATTATAAGAGCGTCCTCTCTTAGAAGTCTAAAAATTTACTGATCTATGTTAACCTGACTACCGAGACCAATTGTTGCTGTAATCTTTGTATCGAGTAGTTAACATATTAAATTTGTAAAGTCTAGTTTTTAAATCTTCTAGTCTAGTTTTTGTATTTTTATCGAATAGATAACATATTCAAATTTTACAGTATAGTTTTACCATACACGCTGACATTTAAATGAACCCCAGGCTCACTGGTGAAATGTGTCTTAATAAAGTACTACTACTACCACTGGTTTTTATCAAGGAAGTGAGTACTTGATTTTCTCGATCTTAGTCTCCATGCTCGATGACGCCCTGTCAGAACAAAGGGACCTGTGTACCTCTGTATCGGACAAACAGTTACAAGTGTCGCTGTACGGAAGCATATACAGGAAGACACTGCGAAAGAGGTAATTTAAAACTTTTAGTTTCTAGAGCAATATTTTCAAAAATAATGTTATACCAGCGTACGTTTGTGGCCTATCTGATTCCTGCTGAGCCATCACTAGTCGTCATTTGACTACACACTGACTTGTTTTTAAAAGTGTAATCTTTTCTATTATTATTTCTTTTCTCTATCCATTTCATATCAGTTAACAATGGCTGCAGTTGTTCATCAGGACCAGAAGGAAAACAGCGGTGTAATATAGGTGAGTTATTGTTCCAAAATTTCACCCAGGTCAGCTCCAAATTAAGGAACACAGGATTCGTTTCTTATTTCCCACGGGGGCGCTTAGAACGAATAGATATACTAAGAAGTTTGTAATTTACCTACCATGGCGAAATAGAAGTTATCTCCTGGTTTGAAATATTAGCACAATGGCTCAGAACACGTTTAAAATTCGTCAAATGAAACATTGCTGTGATATATTCTATAAAACTTGATTTAGACCCCGTTCAACACCTAATTTCACCTTAAAACTGAAATATTAAGAGCAATTTTGAAACGGCTGGCTGTAATTTGCTGATATTCGCTCAAGTGCGAGGATATGGCCCAAAAACCAAAATCCAGAAGCTAAGAAAAAATCCATTGAAGATTTTACGAGATCGACCCATAAACCTCTTCAACAAAATTTCCCCATATCAATGGTGATTGCCATACAACGTCCACTACTTCAAACTGTAATCATTTAGTGAACACATGTATGAAATTCGTTCGATTGCGAAGAGGGAAGTGTAAGTTGTTTTTTTGAACGCTTTGATATATTCGTGATATAGAAAACCATAGACCTACCACTCAGATGAAACTGAATTTGCCTCTGCCGACAGAGCCAGCACAGCGATCATAAGTCAATGTCAAATTATCAATGTCAAATTGTCAACGTCGAGTCGTCAATGTCAAATTGCGTGCCAATTTCCCACGCAAAGCCTGAAGGAAAGCCTGACAAACAATCACTGGCACACAGAATATGTGGAAAAGCTGAAGCTATTAAAGAAATCTGTAAAAAGAAACAAAAGAAGAGAAGAGGAAAACGCGATAATTCTCGAACAAAAACTTGGTTAATCATGGGTTTCCTGTTAATTCACCAATTTTTTTCTTAGTTTTATCAAAAAAGTTACAATTCTTTGGATTTCTAGATCTTCTGCCCGACAAATTGGTTTTGAAATTGAAAACACGCTACTCAAGCAATACAACGGTCGCACTTGCGCTGACGGTTAACCGCTTTGTTGACGGACTGCACCTGAGAGAACAAGAACTACTAAAATAGAATTTAACATGCAGCATGAATAGTGTTTGGTAACAGCTTGCCGTATTTCCATTTGTTTTAGCTTGTTTGAAAACTCCGTTGAACCGCCTTCTTACCAATGAAGCTGGTGGGCGGGCGCTCGAAAAAATTAAGGCGTAGGCAGTTTAAAGCAAAACCCGTTATGGCGATTAAATTAAGAGTAGTAACAAAGGCAAGCACAGACACAAACGTGCGCATGCACGGACTTGCATACGTTCACGCACGCAGCATATGCACGCAGAGAAGCTTGCAATCACACATATATACACGCTTAGGCTGTCGATAAGCTATGCTATGTGCTCATGTTTTGCTCAGGGAACTATTAGAGAGCAAAGTAAGAGTCGCGGTTAAGTAATAAAGGTGAGTATTCACTCACAAACACACACATACACACGCACGGAAACTCTAACGAGGCTAGGTGGATAGGTTAAGGTGGCTAGTACCAGTTTCCTCGCGTGGGAGGCAGGTCTAAAATTCATAACAAATATGGCGGTACGAGGCTTTTTACGGTTTACGCTACTTTTGTCTTATTTTGTAAGAAGTTTGTCTACCAGCGTGTATTTGATGTATTCAACAGCCACTGCGTATGCAGGAGACAGAAACAAAGATAAACAAGACGATTCTCGGCGACATAAAGGTTGCTTCGCATCTAAACCAAAAATCTAATCTACACGAGATCTCGAGAAAGCCAAAGAGTGATAGTAAAAGCAAAATCTGCCTGAAGAAGGAACAGACTCCAAACCTCGAAGGAAAATAATATGATTTAACCAGAGTTTGTGAATAAATGCTTAAAGATGAGCCCGGGAGGCTGTCTTTGACGGCTATTAGTTGGTTTTGTGAGCAGTAAACGTCTGTAAACAGATCGTAGATACTCGCGCGAACACACTCGATAGTCAGCGGCAGTCGATCGTATTAAATCCGGATTTTTAAATGCGTGACAAAGCGCGTGGAAATTGCTAAACTCGCAACTAGTCCATGGGCCAGAGAGGTTCTCCGTACCACTTAGGTGAGTGCTATCTGATGAAAGGTTATGCGAAAGACTTTACAAATTCATTTGAAAGCTATCTTGAAAGTGTAGATTTCCCAATTTTTTAGGTACTTGTTTATTTGAAAAATTATTGGTCAACATGGAAACGAGGCTAGGGATAAAACGGTTATTTGCAATACCTTTTTTGTTTATCATAGCGAATAAATCAGTACATGTAACATCTAACAGCATTTCAAAACGATGTTTTGGTGAGAGGCGAAGATTTCCTTTATTTGATTTGAAAGAAAGCTTAAATGAAACCGTGAAGTCAAACTCGCAAGACATCATGAGTGAGTCCCAGGGTAGTGTAGTGCTTCAAAGTTCTTTCACTTCTTAACCTTGCCGTGTCACGACGCTTTAAAAAAGACGGAAAACACTTGCAAACAAGCAGGTAGTGATCGAACTTTCTCAAGAACGCAACGAAACTTGATTGCTATGAACAGACAAAACTAATCGGTTTCGTTGTGAAGTTTGCATTTTTTTATTACTCGGATCATGGAAATTATTGATATTCATTATTAGAAACCACAGGTTATTGTTTGATTAGGCGAAAATTGGAGAAAATTTCTCAAACAAAGGAAAACGCAGAAGAGATTCATGGGTGTAATCTGGGAAGTAGAGAGCAAAGACCTTGTCGGGAAGAGCCTAGCGCGAGCAGAACTTATATTAGGAAAAATACACTTATGCGATAAGAGAACCAGATTTAGGAAAGGAACAGAAAGGTGCAATATTTTAACTGCATACGTCGACTTGCATACCGATGTCACGATTAGAAAAGCTGCTATAGCTAACTTGTAAGACATCGCTAATACATTTTGTGAGGTGTTGTAACACGAGTTATCATATCGCTGGCAGCGTCCGTGGGCAACATGAAGCAAATCCTGTGTTCTGATTTCTACCCGAGCGGGTAAGATGGGCCCACCTTACCCGCTCGGGACTGCTCGTTTCTTATCCCGCGCATGAAGAGAATTGCTTAGAATGATCTTACAAAGTTCGTAATTTTTGGGTAATGACGGCGATGTAGTCGCAAAAAGTGGCAGAAGACAGTCAAAACAAAGAAAGCATAAAGGTTTCTTCATATTGTAATGCAGCAGTTGGCGTTCCCACCGTGCTATTTGAGCCATAAGCTGAAAAATGTGTCTGGATAATCCTTTGGAAACGTTGTCATGGAAACTGCTGTTGACGAAATGACACCTATTTTTGGATGACCAGTGATTATGTAATTCAACCCCGTAAAAGTGTTCAAATGGCCTTGGTCAGTCTTTTTCTTGTATTTTTTCAAAGTTACAAACCATAAAAAAGATGAAAACTGGTACTAGTCACCTTAAAACATGCGTCCATCTTCTGAGATTTTATTTACAAGTGATTGATGACTTTGCGTATTTCCTTCCTCACCCTACTCACTAACAAGGACATCGATGCAACGATTCTTCGTATTCTTTACTTTATATTTAGATTATGGCCTTAAATAGTTGATTAGGGCGAAGCGTGAACCAGTTATCTTGCAAAGAAAACAAGGGCAAACTATGCCCTAGATTAAGCCGCAGGTCGTTCAGAACTTAACCAAAGGCGAGATCCTTATCCTATGCGTGTCTTATTCTATGTTGCTTAAGACTGAACACTGTTGGACTATCGTCCCCGATAGGCGTGCGGCACATGCGAAAAACGAAGGAAAATTTAAACAAAAACTGGATACTTCTAAAGAAGCAAAAACATTTAAAAAATGCGCAATTTCTCAAACAATTGTCTTGAGGTTTCTGAAGTTTATTTACTCTGTTGTAGAGTACCTCATGGTGTTTCCGGAGCCGCGTTCTACAGAAAATTATGCCATGAAGAATCCAGCCATAGCCTCAGATCTCAGCCAGCTGTCAGTGTGTTTTTTTATCAATCTAGTTGCAGACCAAGGGGATCAGTTTGTCATGAGCTATGCCATTCAACAAGAAAAAAATAGCATTTTGGTCGAATTTATTCCAACCCTGGCTGTGACAGTTGATGGTCATATATTCTGGTAATGCTTCATGGATTTTTGAAAACTGGGTTGAGGTATTTCTTATTGGAGCCACGATAACTCATAATACAGGACATACTATGATCTTCTTGTTAGACACGAACGCATGAAGGAGAAGAAAGGAATTTACACATACAAGCAGACAGATTAACTGGCTGACTGGCTGCTAGACAGACTGATTGAATGGGCGACATACTATCTTGCTGATTGACAAACTGTCTGACTGAAAAACGACTAGCTGACCGACTAACTGGCTGACAGACGTTTTGGCTGACAACCTGACTGACTGGCTGACAACTTGACTGACTGTGTGACAGACTGACTGACGGATATGACGGACTGACTAGCAGACAGAACATACTGGCTGACAGACTGACTGACTGGCTGACAACTTGACTGTCTGTGACAGACTGACTGACGGATATGACGGACTGACTAGCAGACAGAACATACTGGCTGACAACCTGACTGACTGGCTGACAACTTGACTGTCTGTGACAGACTGACTAAAGGATATGACGGACTGACGAGCAGACAGAACATACTGGCTGACAGACAGACTGACTGACTGACAACTTGACTGTCTGTGACAGACTGACTAAAGGATATGACGGACTGACTAGCAGACAGAACATACTGGCTGACAACCTGACTGACTGGCTGACAACTTGACTGTCTGTGACAGACTGACTAAAGGATATGACGGACTGACGAGCAGACAGAACAGACTGGCTGACAGACTGACTGACTGACTGACTGAGAGACAGATTGACTAGGTGACAGACTGACTGAGTGACAGGCCTTTTACAAATTTCTATAGACTTACTAACTGCCTGACAGACTGAATGACTCTTTATTGACTGACTTAGTAACAAACAAAAAGGAAGGCGGATCCTGAATGATTAAATATATTTTAAACTGTTGTGCTTATCTGTTTTCCTTTATTTCCTTTTTTTTCAGGTTTGAGGCGAGAAATCTCTACAATGATACCTGGAAACACTTGTGTCTCACCTGGGAAAACAGTCAAGGAGTAGCAAAACTCTATAGAGATGGCAAAGTTATAGAAGAGAAAACGAATACCAACAGCAAGAACGCTATCGTTAAATCTGGCGGCGCAATGGTGCTTGGACAAGAGCAAGACTCTGTTGCTGGAGGTTATAACCCTAAGCAAACTCTTCACGGTCGATTGGCAGGTGTCAACATTTGGGATAAAGTTCTGTCCGAAAGCGACATTGCCGCCCAGTACACAAGTTGTAGCATACCTCATGGTTCTGTTCTTAAATGGTCTGCATTTAAAAATCTTACTCATGGCAATGTCACAGTTGAAGAGCCGTGAACTGTGTTGTTCAGTGATCAAACGCTCTAGACTCATAACTCACGTGCTGTAAAATTGCTTAAATTGGAGTATTTACCATATGCAAGCTGGATCACGTAGCACAGTACTAAGTATAGACAACAAAATATTACATGATATTGCGTTTGAACGTTGCTTACTTTGGCTAGGTCTTTGGAAAACATTTCATTATATTTATCCACCTATCTACTTAGTTGTTTGATAAAAAATGTCAAAGTTACAGGTAAATTTTTAGGTGACAGGTTTTTTTCCCTAAAGCTAAGACAGCTACCCGTTTTTACAGTAAGGAACCTTAACAAAATGAAAATTTTCTTCTGTGTTCTCATTTATTCATGATTCTTGAGAATTAATCAGAGGGCATTTCAAGATTTTTTAAGATACCAAAGAGAATTTGAACATTGAGAGGCTAACAGGACGACAAGTGTTCATGCTTTGAATGTGTGCCTAGATAAAGCGCTGTACAGATGTTTGACGCCTGTGTTGTGTGGTAAACCTTCGTCTCTGCAAAGTAGTGCGCTAAAATGTTTACATTCATTTGTCCACTCAATTCTTAAATTGTTATACATATCGTTTTAACTTGTTAAGGAAGTGAATAACATGTAACTGTTTGAATAATATACTACCTAATGACAAATGTAACTCAGAAACGTTGAAAATACAAAATGGCTACAGCGCTACCAACCAATTGCTCTTTGACTGATAGTTTTTAAGGGTTTACACTGCGGAAAACATTTCGAACTTAACTAAAAAATCATATATAACTCTGCTACATATTGACTCAGTTTCAATCTGCATCGGAAGACAAGGACGGCACAATCTTGAGATCAGATCTTGATGAAAGTGTTATCAGTATAGCTAATGGTTTCACGTAAAAATAAAAGAATAATAATTAAAATAAAAAACAGAGCTTTTTATAATTGTGCGGGAGGAAAACATGGGTTTTACGTGCAAAAATAAGGGCCTAATAAATGTGTTTTGTACAAACGGCAACTCAGAAAGAGTACTTTGATTGAAAATTAGCTGGAATTTCGCGAATGGCTGTATGCGTTTATCGTCTCTTAAGGTGCCACAGCTCAACCTCCCCATGACGTCTGTGAGCAGCGTTTGATCTGGGTTTCTTTTTTAAGACCAAGCTGATTTCACGTTCTAGTTTTGCAGAGGACGGCTAAGAACTAAAAATAAAGGCAGCTAGGAAAAAGTTACGTTACAAACTCAAGGTTTACAAGTTACGGTAATAAACTCAGTTTGAGGCGTTCCACACCGGATTCGAAGTAGGGATATTTTCTTTATTGTCAAGAGGATGGTCTCTAAGGAAACTGTACATAAACACCTTAAAAGCGACTTTGTGAATTGACCGAGTGAAAATCGAAAAATGTGGCACATGTTTGGAAA
This sequence comes from Stylophora pistillata, assembly GCF_964205215.1. NCBI lineage: Eukaryota > Metazoa > Cnidaria > Anthozoa > Scleractinia > Pocilloporidae > Stylophora > Stylophora pistillata. The sequence goes on from NC_142521.1 coordinate 43,740,280, forward strand.
ATTGAAAACCTTCATATTTTGCCCAGAGACACCTTATAGTAAAGATAGAAGCGTGGTAAGGTTTTTTTTTGCCCAGACTTCCCTCTTTATCCTAGAAAACTCACGAAAACTGAAACGAGCGTTGGTAGCCGTAAAATGGCGGAAATCAGTGCCCCGAGTAGAGGCAAATGAACTTTGCTCATGAAAAGTGCAAAAGAAGGCAAACTCCTATCAATTTTATAAATTTGTATAGGTGGAATAGAGGTATGGTTTTAGTCTGAAACAGGACCATTTCATTTCATATTGACCTCACGGAACGCTTTTGAAATTTACCAATATCTTAAAACCCAAAAGTCGCATTTCTTGGCAAATTTTCAGTTATCATTTGCTCCATGCGGTATGACTCAGAATCGGTTCAGATTAAGCTCATGATAAGTGGAAATAGTATCGTTTTCGAGGATATAAAAATTAGTTGCATTTCCGCATGGTAAAACCAGGTTGAACTTTGTGAAAATCACAACATCGGTATTTTAATACGTCACGACATAATCTAATTAGGCCCCCTGTGGTTAACTGCGGAATTCCACGCACATTTCAGCTGCTAGAACCGTGTTCGATTAGGAAATCGATACAATAAGCTAGCCTTGCATAGGTAACGACGACAAATTGGTTTTCATTCCTGCTTTCGTTTCAAATTCTCATCGATTTCCTTATGGTGAAATTGTTTACAACACCACATTCCGCAAGCTAGCGGAAGGCGTCTGTTTGTCTTGGCATATTCGAACACATTAAAGTATTAAGAAGTTCTAAGGTAAATTTTAGCTTCATTGTGGACTCGAAAGGGGACAATTCAATCATTTATACTGGTAGGTCAAATGTTCACTGCCGGAGACGAGTGTTAAAGATGGGAAGCAATCTGATACCAGTGTAGATGAAACATACTTATTATTTGTCACGCAATGCTGAAATTATTTCAATCTTGTTGCCATCTTGTAATTTTACGGCCAAGAATATCTGGAATTAAGGTTTTTTACAAAATTTTCAATGTGATAATTTTTTTTATCAGTGAGTCACCGCTGTGAGACTTTTAAACTTCGCAGCGGGGATCTTATGCAGAGTTGAATGTAATTGAGTGATATAAGATACTTAGAAGAGCCAATAAGTAGAACACAAAACAACAAATAGCAGTAGCAGGGCAAAGGAAAGAGAGTAAAAAATTATGATTAAAAAAAAGGTTAGGTAAAGGATCAAAAGACATTGTAAAGATGAAACAGAGGCAATGTACAAAATGATTGAAATAGGAGAAGAATACCAGGGTGAACCAGACCTGAGGATAAAACAAACGTTGTTGTTTTGTGTTCTGCTTATTGGCTCTTCTGAGTACGTAAATCAACAGGATATTCGCACTTGACTAAGCTTTGAGCTCGAGTCTCTAGTTTGCATTTCCCTACTTTTATTTTCTTTTACAGATTACTATGAATGTCTCAATCTTTTTTCGCATATTTTATAAACAGCGGTTGTTTCGTGTGTTTTTAGAAATTTTGGCGTTAAAAATTGATCCCCTCACGCATGCCTCATTTGGCCGCCGTGTTCCACCACGTGACCACAGTAAAATAAACGCTGTAACGTAGTCTGACGTATCGAGTCGTAAAACTTCGTCTTAGCAAAGTTGCGCATTTTAACGCTTACATACAGCTTATAAACTGAGATTTACACATTATATTTCTTGTTTTCGCGTGTCAAGGAACTGTATAGCTGGTACATTTAGTTTGACTTAAAAAATGGCTGACGTTATCAACCAACTGCTTTTTGTCTGGTTCATTTTTAAGGTTTGCTTTGGAGGAAACATCCAAATTACTATTGAGCCATCATTGTGTACTTTACAAATAAAACCACGCTGCCGTGAATCTATAACCTAGTATATCAGAACAAGAATGTGGCACACGATAAGCAACTGGGTGTTTCACTGATGTTCTTACTAAATTTTGACGTGTTCTTGATCAGTTACTGAACAGATTCACGGCAACATAGAATCCATTTGCTTTCTATAGTGAAGACGTAAAAATTTTATTAACGGTGACGTCATTTATCATCTATCCTCTAACAGGCCACGAGTAAGAACCAATCAAATTTCGTGTAGAGTTCAGATTATATAGATCTCTTCGTCCGCATATATATGACGTGCGCAATTGCATTTTGTGGCAGTCTTATTACACTTCAGCCGCGCGTTTATCTCGCTAAATTTTCCTACAGCCAATTGAAAAAAGAAGCGAAGAAATTGTTACCAGCACACCCGTGTCTTCTTCTTCTGCCAATATTTCTGTGAGTCAAAATAACAGTGGTGGTCGTTCAAGAGAAAACAACGATCTTCTTGGCATACTTAAGCAAATGGGCCGTGAACAGTTATATTTGTATCAACTTAAATAATCAAAACCCTTCTATGTGTCTTTGATTTCTATCAAGTTAAGACTTCCATGAGAGCTTGACTATTTTAACCTTGTTTTTATTTTCGTTTTTGTAAACTAATAGCCCATTTCCGAAATATCCTTGGCCTCATTTTCAAAACGAGTCCTGGTGCTCATCCTTTCATATGATTATAAGTTTTCATTCACATGCAAATTAAACTCATTTTCACAACAATGGTTGAGCACCATGCCTCGTTTTGAAAATGAGGCCAAGGGTAATTCGGAAATGGGCTATTCAAAGCCCTCATCTCTAGGAGATGCAATAATGCTAGCTCTAGTTTCGGTCAAAACTGTTACTTTATCCCGCTTGTAGATTTTCTTCACAAATTCTAGGAACAATCCCACAGGCAGGTGGGCAGATTTCTGCGATATAAATTCTACAATGTTCTTGTAACTTTCCTCTTTGAAGTATTTGTAGACCTGCTTCAAGTTGAGCTCATGATATAACTTTTTCACCTTCTCGGATGAGGCAGAATCTTTTATACCGTAGTTTTCCTGGGAAAAGTTAGCATAATAAAAGAGTTAAATTCCTGTCTCTTATCACAAGTGTCTGCCGTGAAGAATGAAAATCTCTAAGAGAGTAAGCCGGGAATATGGGCGCACTTCCCGTTCTGATTGCAATAAGTTTTAGCTCATCCACATAAAAATGAACAAAATTAGAACACCTTTCGCCTGAAGTGACAATTAGTGACTTGGGGAACCAAGTAGCCAATTGATAAAAATACTTAAAAGGATCTATAATATTGCAGGTCAAAAAATGAGGAAACTGTAGGTTGGAAGCAGAAACTATACGAAACACGTTTAGCTGCTACCTCGCTTTGTAAGGTAAGTTCTCGGAGTATCCACGGGCTTCCACTGGAAACTGGCTGCCCCCAGATAGAATACTGCCTCCCCCCCCTCCCATGGCTTACAATCACCTACAACCCAGCCACGGGTTCCCATTCCAGTAGACCGTCGTCAATGTTTAGATCAGTGGGAGGTGAAAAAAAAAAGGAGGGGAGGGGTGGGGGAAAGGAGAGGACTAGCGACCAATAACACCTACTTATTAAACTCCTACTGAACTCCACAATATACATTTATATGTATTTCAATATATAATTATACCTCAAGATTTAGGTTACTTGAACTTTTACTGCAACTCTGAGTTTCATGCCTCTTGCGAAGCAATCGTCAGGCAACTGCCAGAAATAACGGTTACAATCCATTTGTAACCGTTACAACCCAATTGTAACCGTTATTTCTGGCAGTTGCCTGACGATTGCTTCGCAAGAGGCATGAAACTCAGAGTTGCAGTAAAAGTTCAAGTAACCTAATTCTTGAGGTATAATTATCCATAGCTCTAGCCCTGCTATTGAGCACTTTTTAGTAGATGATGATCTCATTCCGCTATTTTGGTTATTTCAATATAGTTGGTTATTTCAATATATTTCAGATATAGCTCTTTGGCATACAAAGCTTTGCTTTCATGTCCAAATTGAGCACTCTAACTAGGATGAGTCATTGCTCTGCAATTGCGCATGCTCGCTAGTGTACTCTAGTTTGAGCACTCTGGCATGGCTTAGACGATACCACAAAGGTTGGATCGTTTGGGGTGACCATATTGGTTCTCCTCCATCCTAGCATTAGCACTGCACTGATGAGGCCCAGAAGGCCGAAACAGTACTGTCTGCAGTTAGTTATATATATATATATATATATATATATATATATATATATATATATATTTATATATCTATATTCTGTATACGAGGGAAATTCTGACCCTGTACACCCCAAATAATCATACTTAAATAGAATATATGTTGGAAAAGAAAATTTGCCCTGAGCGGGATTTGAACCCACGTCCCCCTGTTACTAGTCAGGTGTGGTGACCACTTCACTATCAGGACAACCATGCTGGCAACACGGTAATCGAAGATGTGATTTTTGTGATCGGAGACGTGGTCTCCCGGGAAACTTAATATTTAAGGTGACCGGGTGGGGGAAGCCTATAACCCTATATGAAACCCAACTAAGGATCTATTAAAGATACACGACCGAAGTCAACTTAGCGGATGACAAAGGAGGATCCAATTACGTATACAAGCTAATTTCAATTAATGCCACCATGGTTGTCCTGATAGTGTAGTGGTCATCACACCTGACTAGTAAAAGGGGGACGTGGGTTCAAATCCCGCTCAGGGCAAATTTTCTTTTCCAACATTGATTCTCTTTAAGTATCATTACTTGGGGGTCTTTAGGGTTAGGGTTTCCCTCGTATACAGAATTTGTTTAATTGAAATTAGCCCGATCCCAAATTGGGCGGGCATCAAAGGTCCTAGTCTCAGCGTTGATTGGGAATTTTAGTATAATTCTCGCCTTTCAAGTCAACGCTGGTTCCTTAACATTTTCAGTGGATTCGACAATTTTTCCATTTCTTTTTATTGCGATAATTTTTCGCGTAGTAATTACTGTGTTTGTTTATATGTGTCATCACGCCCTATATAAATCTATTTAAGGAATTTGTAAGTCATTGTATTACAAATGATGAAGGTCTCGGACCGAAACGTATTTTATTAAACTTTCTTAGACCTTTTATTTGAGTACATGTAGGCGCGCTCTGATTGGCTAGTCAAACTCCGAATATCCTTTGCTATTTACCTTCGAGCAACTCGAGAAAAAGTGGCGTGCCGGTTTGCATCCGTGACAAGCGAAGAAATCACTCAAATAACAACGAAGCAGTCCCTGAAAACACAGAGAAAGCGACTAAATTTGGTTTGGCTGTGTTTAAAGGTAATGGTAACCGGGATTTTATCGATAAAAACCAATGAAAAAGGTTTTGTTTACAAATGCAAATTAATCTTACGTAACCTCACTTGTTTACTTCAAAATCAAAGTGGAATGGTATTTTTTACAGAATGGTTTCAAATACAGAAAGAGTTTGCAACACCATTTGAAGAAATGTCGCCACCAGAGCTAAACAAAATGTCTTCAGAAATTTTATGTCAGCGAAAAAACGAGACGGCAGTTTTCACAACAAAAAATCACTAACCGCGATCCGAGCTGCGTTGGATCGTTACGCGCGGGAAAATGTTGAAATGTTGGAATCGTATGAATTAAAATCAATTTTTGGTGGTGTATATTATCTCACTGTTTAAGTATATACTAAAACAACTATTCACCTCAGTGTCGGTGGTTAGCGGTGGATATTTATCACTAACCACCTCCACTTCGGTGAATAGTTGTTAATTATACTTCAGGATGTAGGTTCCTTGAACTTTTACTGCAACTCTGAGTTTCATGCCTCTTGTATATATAGGAGAAGTAGTGTGGCACACGAGGAGGGACAACTTCGAGCGAAAGAAGACATATACTTAATAAAAAGTCTAAAAAGTTTAAATTTAAACTTTTTAGACTTTTTATTGAGTATATGTCTTCCTTCGCTCGAAGTTGTCCGTCCTCGTGTGCCACACTACTTCTCCTACCATTTATCGAGGTTTGGACTGTGAATCCTTTTGGATCCTTCTGGCGCGGCGTCACTGTTGGCTCGAGGCCTTTTAAGTTATTAGATATAGCTCTTTGGCATACAAAGCTTTGCTTTCATGTCCAAATTGAGCACTCTAACTAGGATGAGTCATTGCTCTGCAATTGCGCATGCTCGCTAGTGTACTCTAGTTTGAGCACTCTGGCATGGCTTAGACGATACCACAAAGGTTGGATCGTTTGGGGTGACCATATTGGTTCTCCTCCATCCTAGCATTAGCACTGCACTGATGAGGCCCAGAAGGCCGAAACAGTACTGTCTGCAGTTAGTTATATATATATATATATATATATATAACCAATTATTACGCTGGAATGTTCCTTATCGACTAGCAAAGGGCTCAATAGTTGGACTAGAGCAGTAGATAATATTATCAGCAACGAGTTGGGTTATTTGGTCCAAGACATTTAATTGCTACTCACAGTTTCATGCTCCATCAGAAGCAATCACCAGGCAACTGCCTGAAAAACGGTTACATTCAAAGTTATTTGAAAAAAAACCGTTACATTCAAAGTTATTTAAAAAAACGTGTGCTGCGTAGCGCAGCGCGCGCTAATAAGGTGATGACATTTTTAGCAGAAATTTCCTAGAGTGTCTACAGGTCGATGCTAATTCACTTCGGTTGTTTAAGGTTGAGATTTCGGGCTTACACAAAATAAAATACTTCTCCCACAAACACAAATTACAATTCTTGGTGACGTTTGATTACGATCTTGCCCGTTTTTTTTTTTTGCGCCATTTAATGTTGCACTAAATGTTTCGGTCTTTCAGGTTCCAAATATGCTTACTAAGCTCAGTTGCGTTTCTATAACGTTCATTACGGAATGAGTAAATGTGATTTCGATATCTTAATTTGAATGGAGATGAACTCTCATTCATATGTTTCGACGTATGCGAGTTCTACCCCTCGATAACGGAGAAACTACTGTCAAAGGCGCTGGATTTCGCCTCAGCGTACCGACAGATCACCAACCAAGAGCGTGAAATAATCCTTCACGCAAAGCGAACAGTACTATTCAGCGATGACTGTCCATGGGAGAAGAAATCTGCAAACAACCAATTTGATGTAACAATGGGATCCTTTGATGGGGCAGAAACGTGCGAGCTAGTCGGATGGTACCTTTTGTCCATCCTCAGGAAAAAATACGCAGCAACATAGGCTTATACCACGATCACGGATTAGCAGCCCCAAATGAGAATCCCCAAGAAATTGAGAATATCAAGAAGGAGCTGTGCAAAATCTTCCGTACGAACGATTTAAAGATCACAGTCAAGGCTAACACGACTATGGTTAACTTTCTAGATGTCACGGTTGACCTCCATTTGCGAAAGAAGGGAACATCCCACTCTATGTGCACAGAGACTCCAACCATCCACCGTCAATCCTGAGAAACATCCCGGAATCCTTAAACAAGAGGCTGTCAGAAATTTCGTCCGAGAAAGAATGCCTCGATGATGCCAAGCACGTGTACCAATAGGCCCTTAATAAAAGCGGCTACCGTTACAAACTAACGTATAACGTGACAACCAGCCAGACATCAAGCCCGCGGAGGAACAGACGAAGGAACACTCTATAGTACAACCCGCCGTATAGCAGAAACGTTGAAACAAATGTTGGTAAATGCTTTCTTTCTCTAATCGACCAGCACTTCCCCAAATCTAATCCACTGCATAAAATTTTCAATCGCAACACTGTTAAATTAAGCTACAGCTGCATGAATAACATTAAATCAATTATCTCCAGCCACAACAAAGCCGAAATAAGAAAATCCACAGCCGCTGAAGGAAATAGCAAAAACTGTAACTGCCATAAACCGGACACGTGCCCCATGGATGGTAACTGCAGCGTGGAGAACATAATATACCAAGCCGAAGTAACCACGCAAACAGCAAGGGAAACATATATCGGACTTTGTGACACTCCATTCAAATTAAAATATCGAAATCACATTTGCTCATTCCGTAATGAACGTCATAGAGACGCAACTGAGCTTAGTAAGCATATTTGGAACCTGAAAGTAGTAGTAGTAGTAGTAGTAGTAGTAGTAGTAGTAGTAGTAGTAGTAGTAGTAGTAGTGAACTTTATTTATGTGTCGTGAAAACCTAGCCCATAGCACTAATTGGGGACACAGGGTAAAAGCTTTAAAAATAAGAAATCTGGAACCTATTTACAGAATTATTTACCTAACCTATTAACAGTTAAAATTATTTACCAATGTCCTAGAGTTAAAAATCAACTATTACAGAGCGCACATTTCTTGCATCCATCATCAATCATGACAGTCATGTCCGTTCTCCTGATTTTGCTCTTAAATCCGTGCAGGCTCTCTTCACTGCGTAACTCTTTTGTAAGTTTCGACCAGAGGAGAGGGCCATAGTATTAATTAAATTAAAATTAAATTAATCTTACAGAGTGTTTACCATATTTTACTGTAATGCAGTAAATGGTTTGAACCCGGGGGTAACATGTGAAGGTGTAGTCTGATCGTCCGGGTGAGTGTAGTCCTGAGAAGGACTGTTGTCGGTGGCAGTGACTGACGTTTCGACAACCTGTGCGGAAGTCATCATCAGAGTCAAGTGAGTGATTGTTGTCAGTAGAATGTTCTTATTCCAGTTCGTGTGAAATGATCGGTTGGTTTTGCCGTGATGTTATTGGCTGTAAGACTCAAGTGACGTAAGTCGTTCGTGATTGGTCTGTTTCGGTCTGTCGGTAAAGCTAGGTTGTTCTTTTTCGGTCGTTTGTGATGTTTATGTCGTGAATGAGTCGTTTGTATGGGGCGGGTAGTTGTTGACATCTGTTTAGGGGAGTCTGTTCTAAGTTAGTAAACCAGCTTTCCAGAGTCAGTCGTTGAAAATAGTCAGTGCTGTAGGTTAGAAAAAGAACAACCTAGCTTTACCGACAGACCGAAACAGACCAATCACGAACGACTTACGTCACTTGAGTCTTACAGCCAATAACATCACGGCAAAACCAACCGATCATTTCACACGAACTGGAATAAGAACATTCTACTGACAACAATCACTCACTTGACTCTGATGATGACTTCCGCACAGGTTGTCGAAACGTCAGTCACTGCCACCGACAACAGTCCTTCTCAGGACTACACTCACCCGGACGATCAGACTACACCTTCATATTTTACTGTATTAAAGCGAGGGATTCTAAAATCTGCATTTCTTAGAGAATATCTTTTATCGCAGTTTACTTCTGACATTAATAGTTCCTGTATTTGACAAGGAAGTAAGTTCTTTTTTGCCTTGAACATAAGGATTGTTATGTCCTGGAGCCTTTTGTTCACCACTGATGGAATTTCAGCCAGCTTCAGCAGGCCGTAATAAGAGAGTGATTTATCGTTGAAAACTACTCTCAAGGCCCTTTCCTGTAGTCTTTCAGCTTTACATTTGTCTGAGGCTCTGCAGAAATGCCAGATGATACTGCAGTAGGTCAAGTGAGGTGAAATGGCGGCTTTATAAAGTTGTAGTGTAGCGTAAGTGGGTATTAGTTTTCTTTGACGACTTAAAACTCCTGTATGTTGACTTGCCTTTTTACAGACTAAGGTAATATGCTCACTAAAATTTAGTTCAGAGTCCAGGAGTACCCCCAACAGAAAGACCGAAACATTTAGTACAACATTAAATGGCGCAAAATAAAACGGATAAGATCTTACTCAAACGTCACCAAGAATTGTAATTTGTGTTTGTGAGAGAAGTATTTTATTTTGTGTAAGCCCGAAATCTCAACCTTAAACAACCTAAGTGAATTAGCATCGTCCTGTAGACACTCTAGGAAATTTCTGCTAAAAATGTTCCCTTTAATATATATTTAGTGTAAAAATGCCTCGACTAGATAGGTAGATAGATAGCCTTTATTTTAAAACGATGAGTGTTAAAGCTACATGAGCTTGTGAGGTCGTTTGCAGTTAACTAATCACTAAATGTACTAAAAACTAAAACCTAGGGGTACGTAGAGAACGTCTAAACTTAAACCAGTGGTGCTTACGAATGTGGAATTGTCAACATAAATTTAAATATATACAAAGTCATCTTTTTTAAAATTACAAGTGGATGCAATACCCGAGTTTGTAAAAATTCCTCCATCACTAATAAAATTTCTTTGACATTTTCATGAGATGTTGTGTCCTTTATACCAGCCTAAAAATACAGAAAGTTAATCAATGAAATTGGGAAAGAGCAACGATATCAGAAATCGCTCAACAATCATAATAATAATAATAATAATTAATAATAATAATTTATCGATTTATAGTGCGCTTTCTAACATACCTGGTGATCAAAAGCGCATAATCATTGGATCCTCACCATATACATTGCCAAAGTAACTGGCAAGTAAAAGGAATATTATGCTGTCTTGTATTTCACGATGGCCTTGTATCTGAAACAAAAATGAGCTACTTAGTAACCTAGCCTGTTTTAGGCATTCAATTGTTAACTGGGGCATGTTGTGAATAGGGAAAAGGGGAAGGGGTTATGGCTATGTGGAGCCAAATTAAGGGAGGTGTGGGATGGGTCCCTCCTTTCTCCCCATTAGAGTAATATGAGCTTCCTACCAATCCATTCACCAATCCAATCCAATCCATGTGTGGGCAAAACCACAGTTTTTTTCAATTCAAAGTATTAAACTCCACTCACAAAGGAAGTAGCGAACATCAATGAAACATCTTGTGAAACTAAACTGGCAACTGAAGATGGTATTGTAGGCAAAAAATACAAATTAAGTCAACTAATGGAACTTGAAGGATGCCATGACAAAAAATGGCCTAATTTAAGCATGCAAAATAATTGACTAAATCACAACGAACAAATTGATTTTGAAGCGTGGACACTTAAGTAAAAGAGTGTGCATTGTTAGGAAGCCTTCAACATCAACTGCAACACTGCTGTTTTCATCTTTGATTTTACAACATTTCTTTGCATGTAACCAGCACTAATTAATAATGTTCATTCTCAAGCAACCATCTGCCTAGAAAACACTGAATTATATTCTTCGTTCATTTGTCCTTTGGCTGTATTTTTGAAAATGACAAATTGGTGACAATAACTCTTGTAACTAATCTTGTTTTCGTCATCTTTGTGTCAACGTAGGATTTTGTTTAATCTCTGAAAGTTTCCAGTGTTAGCATTGTTTGCAATTTTGGCATTCAGTCCTTAATTTGGTCAAATAGTGGCTAGGGCATTATACTTTTCTAAGGTAAAATTCTCAAAATTTTCGCCCGGCTTGGTGATGAGGTCTAATGCTCGTCCAGTTGCAGTTTGATATGTCGACTTCCTGGAGAATAGATCACACAACAGTGTCAGCCAATGGTTCAAAAGTGTCACATTGATGGAGATGAACTGTCATTTTTACACTTGAAGACTTTTTCCCTATTTATTTCAAAAACACTGATTCATTGATTAAAGAATATCCATTTCTAGCTAACAGTTAAAACCATTGTTAATTTTTATTTCCTCTACAAAAACCAAAAGCATAGGCCGGGTTTCTGGCAAATAGTCGAAAGAGTCACATCTACATACTCACTCGAGCGAGAGAACGGGAGAATGATCAGGGCCACGCAATTTCGCATGATTTTCGCGGTGTGATAAATAAATGGTTCTCATCTTAATTAGAAGGTCGAACTCAAACGACACAAATTCCTTCCTCTATATCTAAACGAAAATATACCACTTGCGGTGTGCCGCAAGGTTCTGTCCTAGGCCCAATACTCTTTTTAATCTATATCAACGATATCCAAAAATCTTCTCGAAAACTTAAATTATTTTTATTTACTGATGACACGAACGCTGAATATGCTGACAAAAATCTCAAGTTTCTTGAGTCGACTGTAAATCAGGAACTCTGTAAGTTGTTCGATTGGTTAACTGCCAATAAACTAACCTTAAATATTAAAAAACAAATTTCGTAATTTTTAGACTAACTCAGAGAAAACTTACCTATCACCCCAAAATAATGGTATCCGACAACGATCAAAATAAGAATGTGACTCTAGAATGTAAAGAATTCGTGAGATATCTAGGTATAATAATTGACAATAACCTTTCCTGGAAACATCATATTGACCACGAAGCTTTTAAAATGAGTCGAACTGTAGGATTGATCTGTAAACTACGGCATTTTCCGCCAAGACATACTCTTCTAACTATTTATCGATCCCTTTTTACTCCTTATTTAACCTATGGTTCGACGGCCTGGGGTCAAGGATATAAATCGTATCCTGAAAAGCTTATCAAGCTTCAAAAGCGAGCTCTTCCCTTTATCTATTTCTCAGAGCGAAATCAGCATACACTTTCTTTATTTATCGACGCCGGTGTCTTACCGTTAAAATTTTTGTATTATGAGCATTTAGCTAACCTTATGTTTGAAATAAGATACAGTAATGCTTCTGGAAACATTCAAAATCTTTTTCGAGATGTCTCTGATATTAATTCCTTTAATACTCGATCCTCTGCCTCTAATAACTTTTACGTACAAAGTTCCAGACTCTTAATTCAAGTGAATTCATTTTCTAGAATCGGAAGAAAAATATGGAATAAAATGCCCGTATCTTTTAGAAAACTTTCAAAAAATGTCTTAAAGAGGAAAATAAAACAAACACTTTCAGATCCTAGCTTCAAAAGATTGTTACATTGATCTTCCAGAAATCGTTCAGAAAGTTAAGTTAAGTTTATCTTCCTCTTGATTGATCAGTTGATATGTATTCAATTATATCGTTTAATGCATCAGAGATCTCCCGTCAAGACTGTTGTCATTTATTATTAGTAATATCATTAGTTTATCAGTAGTCTCTAATCATTGTTGTCAATTCTAGCTTTTTAGTTCTCTTGTTACTTTTAGCTGTATTTAGTTGCATCTATTTCCTGTAAACATGACCCGCCTAGATTAGGTTAGCTACCCGCGGACATGTTACTGTACTTTTATCGCAAAACGCAATAAAAAAATATGTATTAAAAAAAAAAAAAATGTATGTATGTATTTTAACACTTGAAATTTTTCTAAGTTCAAGATGGGTACCAGGTTAGAAACATCCTCGCTCGGTTGTGCTTTGCCTCTGACGACTCGCAACCATTAGGAGCCTTGGTGACGATGCATCCTTCTCTCCTCACGCGGCCGGATGAATTCCATTTCTCTCCATCTTTTAACAACTTTAATAAACACTTCATATCTTCTTTCACCACTCCTCAACCCAACTCCTTTTAGTAAAAGAATATAAATAATATATAAATGAGTTCTATTATAATTAATATTTGTATCTCTTTCCTCTTTACAGACCCTTCTTATAACACAAAGTTCCATCTAATTTACATATATTCTTTTTATTCCCACTCTAAAAATTGATATAAACCCAGACCCCCACCCTTCACTCAAAAACATTTTTTTAAAATAACTCCTCACAGGAAAAGTATTAAGACTACCATTATATTTGTATATAGCATCTATAATCAAAACGCCTAACACAGTGTCTCATCACATCCCCCAAAAACCCATACAACCAACTATCAAAAGGGTAATGGTAATAAAGATGACTCCTTCTCTACATAGATCCTTCCCTTTTCTGCAGCCACATACCCCGAGAAATACCCTCTTCCTATCCTATCAATAATCCTCTCCCCTTCGCTAACCTATCAATAACCCTATCCCTCCCTGCAACCTTAAAACAGAGACCCCATACTACAATCCCTACGCATACCTATTACTAACCTATTACTAACCCTAACCCTAACCCAGACCCCAACCCAGATCCTAACCCAACCCTAATCTAACCCCAACCCTAACCCAGACCTCAACCCAGATCCTAACCCAACTCTAATCTAACCCTAAACCCTAATCTTAGCCTAACCCCAATCTAATATAACCCCAACTGAAACTAACCCCAACTAAAACTAACCCCAACCCTAGTCTATCACTAACCATAACTTTAATCAAAACTATTACATATCATTTTAACCCCAAACCCTTAGTAGTCCCCCATTACGTGTACTAATAGTTACTTTGATACAATATTTTAACTTCATTTTATTTTATTTTGATTTTATTTGTTGTTTTCGTAACATATATATTTTTTACAACTTTGAATTGAATTTAGGAGCGTGCTGTTGTTACAGAAGTCGCTCCCTCAATTTTAACACCTAACTTTTATGTTCATTTTACACACTCATCCCCACACTTGCATACACTTTTTTCCTTTTTTACCCACTGATCACGAGATTGCTCATCAGTGGAGTGGGAAGCCTTTTTCATGGGATCCCATACATCAATACCAAAGGAAGCCACAAAGGTTGCAAGTGAAACTACTGATTAATATATTTAATACAATACAAACAAACTCAAGACAGATAGTTGGAATTGAGAGACATTCAGCAAATTCAAGAGGAGTAATCATGATAGCGAAAAAGGTGACAAACCACAAGGCTTCTTAATGATGGTCTTCCTCCATCATTTATATTTACAGTTTAACACGAGAAGAATAAGGAAATTGCTCTTGAACAATGCTGTTTGTTTCCGTGTAATCACCTGCTCCATGATATCCTTTAATATCACAAAGATTGATTCAAAACCCGTAATTGGTATCCCTGCCTAAATCGGCATTCATATAATTTTGACATAGAGTTTGCGTATGAGTGGCACATCTTACGCTTTTTTGTGTCAATATTACCTCCCTCATTAGGACATAACAAAATGATGAACTGCGAAAATGGAAAACATAGAACTTTTCATGGAGTCTAACTTTTGGTAGAGCCATCGAGGGTCGAGGGTCTTATGTCGAGGTCGAGGGTATTTAGTCGAGGATCCCTGTTTTTCTTTTTCTTTTTCGCAGCCCATGTTCCTACTCAGGGTCTCTTTCTTCTTTTTCTTCGCGATAAAAAATACGAGTCATCGTATTGCGTGAGACCAGGCTAGGTTACTAATCAGCTCATTTTTGTTTCAGATATAAGACCATCGTGAAATACAAGACAGCATATTATTCCTTTTACTTGCCAGTTGCTTTGGCAATGTATATAGTGAGGATCCAATGATTATACGCTTTTGATCACCCGGTATGTTAGAAAGCGCACTATAAATCAATAAATTATTATTAAATATTATTATTGTTATTATGATTGTTGTGCGATTTCTGATATCGTTGCTCTTTCCAAATTTCATTGATTAACTTTCTGTATTTTTAGGCTGGTATAAAGGACACAACATCTCATGAAAATGCCAAAGAAACTTTATTAGTGATGGGGGAGTTTAATCATATTCAGGTGTTGCATCCACTTGTAACTTTAAAAAAAGACAACTTTGTATATATTTAAATTTATGTTTACAATTCCACATTCGTAAGCACAACTGGTTTAGGTTTAGACGTTCTCTACGTACCCTTAAGTTTTAGTTTTTAGTATATTTAGTGATTAGTTAATTGCAAACGACCCCACAAGCTCATGTAGCTTGAACACTCGTCGTCTTAAAATAAAGGCTATCTATCTATCTATCTATCTATCTATCTATTTATCTATCTATCTATCTATCTATGTAGGCGAGGCATTTAACACACTAAATATCTATTAAAGGGAACAGTGGTTCCAGCTCATCCCCCTGCCCCTCCGTCCCAGTTTCCAATATTTTCTACATTCGTGGATGGTTTTATTACCACAAGGGGAGATAAACTGGCCCAATGATTGGAGCACTGAGCTCTTTGGGATCTTAAAAAAATCCTGAAATGCCCTCTGATTAATTCTCAAGAATCATGAATAAATGAGAACAGAGAAGAAAGTTTTCATTTTGTTAAGGCTCCTTACTGTAAAAACGGGTAGCTGTCTTAGCTTTAGGGAAAAAACCTGTCACCTAAAAATTTACCTTTAACTTTGACGTATTTTTTATTATTATTGTTTTATTTTTACGTGAAACCATTAGCTATACTGATAAGACTTTCATCAAGATCTAATCTCAAGAATGTGCCGTCCTTGTCTTCCGATGCAGATTGAAACTAAGTCAATATGTAGCAGAGTTATATATGATTTTTTAATTAAGTTCGAAATGTTTTCCGCAGTGTAAACCCTTAAAAACTATCAGTCAAAGAGCAATTGGTTGGTAGCGCTGTAGCCATGCATTTTGTATTTTCAACGTGTCTGAGTTACATTTGTCATTAGGTAGTATATTATTCAAACAGTTACATGTTATTCACTTCCTTAACAAGTTAAAACGATATATATAATAATTTGAGAATTGAGTGGACGAATGAATGTAAACATTTTAGAGCGCTACTTTGCAGAGTCGAAGGTTTACCACACAACACCGGCGTCAAACATCGGTACAGCGCTTTATCTAGGCACACATTCAAAGCATGAACGCTTGTCATGTTGGCCTCTCAATGTTAAAATTCTCTTTGGGATCTTAAAAAATCTTGAAATGCCCTCTAATTAATTCTCAAGAATCATGAATAAATGAGAACACAGAAGAAAATTTTCATTTTTTTAAGGTTCCTTACTGTAAAAACGGGTATCTGTCTTAGCTTTAGGGAAAAAACATGTCGCCTAAAAATTTACCTGTAACTTTGACGTATTTTATCCAACAACTAAGCAGATAGGTGAATAAATATAATGAAAAGTTTTCCAAAGACCTAGCCAAAGTAAGCAACGTTTAAACGCAATATCATGTAATATTTTGTTGTCTATACTTAGTACTGTGCCACGTGATCCCGCCTGCATATAGTAAATACTCTAACTTAAGCAATTTTACAGCACCTGAGTTATGAGTCTAGAGCGTTTGATCAGTGAACAACACAGTTCACGGCTCTTCAACTGTGAAATTGCCATCAGTAAGATTTTTGAATGCAGACCATTTAAGAACAGAACCATGAGGTATACTACAACTTGTGTACTGGGCGGCAATGTCGCTTTCGGACAGAACTTTATCCCAAATGTTGACACCTGCCGATCGGCCGTGATGAGTTTGCTTAGGGTTGTAACCTCCGGCAACAGAGTCTTGCTCTTGTCCAAGCACCAGAGCGCCGCCAGATTTAACGATAGCGTTCTTGCTGTTGGTATTCGTTTTCTGTTCTATAACTTTGCCATCTCTATAGAGTTTTGCTACTCCTTGACTGTTTTCCCAGGTGAGACACAAGTGTTTCCAGGTATCATAGTGAAGATTTGTCGCCTCAAACCTGAAAAAAAAAGGAAAAAAAGGAAAACAGATAAGCACAACAGTTTAAAATATATGTAATCATTCAAGATCCGCCCTCTTTTGTGTTTGTTACTAAGTCAGTCAATGAAGAGTCATTCAGTCTGTCAGTCAGTTAGTCAGTCTATAGTAATCTGTAGAAGGGCTGTCAGTCAGTCAGTCTGTCACCTAGTCAATCTGTCTGTCAGTCAGTCAGTCAGTCAGTTTGTCAATCAGTCAATCTGTCTGTCAGTCAGTCAGTCAGTCAGTCAGTCAGTCTGTCAGCCAGTCTGTTCTGTCTGCTCGTCAGTCGGTCATATCCTTCAGTCAGTCTGTCACAGACAGTCAAGTTGTCAGCCAGTCAGTCAGGTTGTCAGCCGATAAGTCGGTCAGCTAGTCGTTTTTCAGTTTGACAGTTTGTCAATCAGCAAGATAGTCTGTCACCATTCAATCAGTCTGTCATGCAGCCAGTCAGCCAGTTAATCTGTCTGCTTGTATGTTTAAATTCCTTTCTTCTCCTTCAAGCGTCCGTGTCTAAAAAGAAGATCGTAGTATATCCTGTATTATGAGTTATCGTGGCTCCAATAAGAAATACCTCAATCCAGTTTTCAAAAATCCATGAAGCATTACCCGAATGTATCACCATCAACTACCAGAGCCAGGGTTGGATTAAATACGACGGCAATGCTATTGTCTTCTTGCTGAATGGCATAGCTAATAACAAACTGACCCCCTTGGTCTGCAACAAGTTTGATAAAAAAACACACTGACAGCTGGCTGAGATCTGAGGCTATGGCTGGATTCTTCATGGCATAATTTTCTGTAGAACGCGGCTCCGGAAACACCATGAGGTACTCTACAACAGAGGAAATAAACTTCAGAAACTTCAAGACAACTGTTTGAGAAATTGCGCATTTTTTTAAATTTTTGCTTCTTTAGAAGTATTCAGTTTTTGTTTAAATCTTCCTTCGTTTTTCGCAAGTGCCGCACGCCTATCGGGGACGATAGTCCAACCGTGTTCAGTCGTAAGCAACATAGAATAAGACACGCATAGGATAAGGATCTCGCCTTGTTGTCGACCTTGCGGCTTAATCTAGGGCATAGTTTGCCCCTGCTTTCTTTGCAAGATAACTGGTTCACGCTTCGCCCCAATCAACTATACAAGGCCATAATCTAAATATAAAGTAAAGAACACGAAGAATCGTTGCATCGATGTCTTTGTTAGTGCGTAGGGTGACGAAGGAAATACGCAAAGTCATCACTCACTTGTAAATAGAATCTCAAAAGATAGACGCATGTTTTGAGGTGACTAGTACCAGCTTTCATCTTTTTTATGGTTTGTAGCTTTGAAAGAATACAAGAAAAAGACTGACCAAGGCCATTTGAACACTTTTACGGTGTTGAATTATATAATCACTGGTCATCCAAAAAAAGGTGTCATTTCGTCAACAGCAGTTTCCATGGCAACGTTTCCAAAGGATTATTCAGACACATTTTTCAGTTTATGGCTCAAATAGCACGGTGGGAAAGAAAGCCAACTGTTGCATTACAAAATGAAGAAACCTTTATGTTTTCTTTGTTTTGACTGTCGTCTGCCACTTTTTGCGACTACATCGCCGACATTACCCAAAAATTAAGAACTTTGTAAGATCATTCCAAGCAATTCTCTTCATGCGCGGGATAAGAAACGAGCAATCCCGAGCGGGTAAGGTGGGCCCATCTTGCCCGCTCGGGTAGAAATCAGATCACAGGATTTGCTTCATGTTGCCCACGGGCGATGCCAGCGATATGATAACGCATGTTACAACACCTCACAAAATGTATTAGCGATGTCTTACAAGTTAGCTATAGCAGCTTTTCTAATCGTGACATCGGTACGTGAGTCGACGTATGCAGTTAAAATATTGCACGTTTTTGTTCCTTTCCTAAATCTGGTTCTCTTATCGCATAAGTTTATTTTTCCTCATATAAGTTCTGTTCGCGCTAGGCTCTTCCCGACAAGGTCTTTGCTCTCTCCTTCCCAGATTACACCCATGAATCTCTTCTGCGTTTTCCTTTGTTTGAGAAATTTTCTCCTATTTTCGCCTAATCAAACAATAACCAGTGATTTCTAATAATCAATATTAATAATTTCCATGATCCGAGTAATAAAAAAATACAAATTTCACAACGAAACCGATTAGTTTTGTCTGTTCATAGCAATCAAGTTTCGTTGCGATCTCGTGAAAGTTCGATCACCACCTGCTTGTTTGCAAGTGTTTCCGCTGATGAGCATTGAAACTTCAGGCTTTAAGTCTGTATTTTTATGTTTTTCAGTCTTTTTTTAAGCGTCGTGACACAGCAAGTTTAAGAAGTGAAAGAACTTTGAAGCACTACGCTACCCTGGGACTCACCCATGATGTCTTGCGAGTTTGACTTCACGGTTTCATTTAAGTTTTCTTTCAAATCAAATTAAAAAAACTTGTCTTCTCACCAAAACATTGTTTTGAAATGCTGTTAAATTTTACATGTACTGATTTATTCGCTATGATAAACAAAAAAGGCATTGGAAATAAATGTTTTATTATTAGCCTCGTTTCCATGTTGACCAATAATTTTTCAAATAAACGAGTACGTAAAAAGTTGGGAAAGCCACACTTTCACGATAGCTTACAAATGAATTTGTAAAGTCTTTCACATAACCTTTCATCAGATAGCATTCACTTGAGTGGTACCGAGAACCTCTCTGGCCCATGGACTAGTAACGAGTTTAGCAATTTCCACGCCCGTTGTCGCGCATTGAAAAATCCGGATTTAATAAGATCGACTACCGCTGACTATCGAGTGTGTTCGCGGGAGTATCTACGATCTGATGTTTACAGACGTTTACAGCTCAGAAAATCATTCAATAGCCGTCAAAGACAGCCTCCCGGGCTCATCTTTAAGCATTTATTCACAAACTCTGGTTATCTCATATTATTTTCCTTAGAGGTTTACAGTCTGTTCCTTCTTCAGGCAGATTTTTCTTTTACTATCATTTTCTGGCTATCGCGATATCTCGTATCGATTACATTTTTGGTTTAGATGCGAAGCAACCTTTACGTCGCCGAGAATCGTCTTCTTTATCTTCGTCTCTGTCTCCTGCATACGCAGTGGCTGTTGAATACATCAAATACACGCTGGTTGGCAAACTTCTCACAAAATAAGACAAAATTAGCGTAAACCGTAAAAAGCCTCGCGCCGCCATATTTGTTATGAATTTTCGTCTTTTAAATCTCGCGCTTCTTTCGTAAGTTTCTCTCGCGCGTGACGCACGAGAGTGACCTGCCTCCCTCGCGAGGAAACTGGTACTAGCCACCTTAACCGATCCACGTAGCCTCTTTAGTTTTTGCGTGCGTGTGTGTGTGTGTGTGTTTGTGGGTGAATAATCAACTTTGTTACTTATCCGCGACTCTTACTTTGTTCTAAAAAAGTTCCCTGTGCAAACCATGAGCACATCTCATAGCTTATCGACAGCCTAAGCGTTTGTATATGCATGTGTGCGAGCTTCTGTGCGTGCATATGCTGCGTGCGTGTACGTACGCAAGTGCGTGCATGCGCACGTTTGTGTCTGTGCTTGCCTTTGTTTCTACAGTTGGGCCCTGATAATTCGAAGTCTCAAGGGAAAAGCAAAATAGTTCGAATTAAGGGGGTCAAAAATAAATACACAATTTTTACCCCTGCATAACTTTATTTACCCTATTTTCACTATATTAGTGAACAGCCGAAACTGAGTTCGATTTTCTAGAGCCGTTTGATCACCGCACAAGCTCCAGCACAGAAATACATGCCAATTAGCACCTCGCTAAAAAGCCTAAACTAAAAAACAATACCGACAAAGTGATCCACTTCCGCTAATAGTGTGATTTAGCGTGTATTACGTATAATGCACGATTCTCGCAGTAGAGAGCGCTATTTATGCAATAGCGAAAATCAGACCTGAAAAAAATCAGGCCTGTACGGGATTCGAACCACTGATCTCTGTGATACTAGTGTAGCGCTCTACCAATTGAGCTAACAAGCCAACTGGGAGCAGGTCGTTAGGTTGATTCGTAATAAACCCGTGATGATAAATCAGATACAATGAATATATGAAGTTCATATATTTTTGAACTGCGGTTATAGATACATATAATGCACGATCCTCGCAGTAGAGAGCGCTATTTATTTTGAGGGACAGAAGAAATACGTCAGTATTTTTGAAAGAGAGTTCACAAAGCTGAAAGACTAAAATTGGATTTTTCGTCAACTCTTTAGGCACATGGATTTTCATCACATCGACATGTTAATAACTTTTATAAAGCACCACACCTATTGTACAGTAAAGGGATTAATACACAGAGAACTGTTTTACACAATTATAAAGGGATTAACGAGTTGTGAAATGTTCGAAACTGTTATTACATTAATATATATTCTAATTTCCAACAGCGTCTGTTCTTTTTCATTCAGCTGGTAACTTAACTTCGAATTATCAGGGTAAAATCCAACCTGA
This sequence comes from Stylophora pistillata, assembly GCF_964205215.1. Lineage (NCBI taxonomy): Eukaryota > Metazoa > Cnidaria > Anthozoa > Scleractinia > Pocilloporidae > Stylophora > Stylophora pistillata. The sequence continues at coordinate 43,761,915 of NC_142521.1, forward strand.
GGGAACAGAAATTATTTTGAATTAGCGGGGACTTCGAATCATCCGAGTTCGAATTATCCGAGGTAAAATGACTGAGAAAAGTGGAGTAAAACAAAGGGAAATGAATTTTACTTCGAATTAGCGGGGACTTCGAATTATCCGAGTTCGAATTATCGGGGTCCAACTGTACTCTTAATTTAATCGCCATAAAGGGTCTTGCTTCAAACTGCCTACGCCTTAATGTTTTCGAGCCCCCGCCTAACAGCTTCATTGGTAAGGCGGTTCAACGGAGTTTGAAAACAAGCTAAAACAAATGGAAATACGGCAAACTGTTACCAAACACTATTCATACTGCATGTCAAATTCTATTTTAGTAGTTCTTGTCCTCTCAGATGCAGTCTGTCAACAAACTGGTTAATCGTCTGCGCAAGTGCGACTGTTGTATTGCTTGGGTAGCGTGTTTTCAATTTCAGAACCAATTTGTCATGCAGAAGATCTAGAAATCCAAAGAATTGTAACTTTTTTAATAAACCTAAAAAAATATGGTGAATTAACAGGGACCCCTTGATTAACCAAGTTTGTGTTGGAGAATTATTGTGTTTTCATCTTCTCTTCTTTTGTTTCTTTTTACAGATTTCTTTAATAGCTTCAATTTTTCCACATATTTTGTGTGCCAGCGTTTGTTTTCTATGCTTTTCTTCAGGCTTTTGCGTGGGAAATTGGCAGGCAATTTGACATTGACGAGTCGACGTTGACAATTTGACATTCACTTGTGATCGTTTTGCTGGCTCTGTCGGCAGAGACAAATTCAGTTTCATCTGAGTGGTAGGTCTATGGTTTTCTATATCACCATTATATTCAAAGCGTTCATAAAAACAACTTACACTTCCCTCTTCGCAGTCGAACGAATTTCACACATGTGTTCACGAAATGATTACAGTTTGAAGTAGTGGGCGTTGTAAAGCTATCACTATTGATATGGGGAAATTCCGTTGAAGAGCTTTATGTTTGATCTCGTAAAATATTTAATGGATTTTTTTCTTAGCTTCAGGATTTTGGATTTTGGGCCATATCCTCGCACTTGAGCGAATATCAGCAAATTGCAGTCAGCCGTTTCAAAATTACTCTTAATATTTCAGATTTTAGGTGAAATTAGGTGTAGAACGGGATCTAAATCAAGTTCTATTAAATATATCCCAAGAATGTTTCATTTGACGAATTTTAAACGTGTTCTGAGCCATTGTGTTAATATTTCAAACCAGGAGATAGCTTCTATTTCGCCATGATAGGTAAATTACAAACTTCTTATTCTATTTATTCGTTCTAAGCGCGCTCGTGGGAAATAAGAAGCGAATCCTGTGTTCCTTAATTTGGAGCTGACCTGGGTGAAATTTGGAACAATAACTCACCTATATTACACCGCTGTTTTCCTTCTGGTCCAGATGAACACCTGCAGTCATTGTTAACTGATATGAAATGGATAGAGAAAAGAAATAATAATAGAAAAAATTACACTTTTAAAAACAAGTCAGTGTGTAGTCAAATGACGACTAGTGATGGCTCAGCAGGAATCAGATAGGCCACAAACGTACGCTGGTATAACATTACTTTTGAAAATATTGCTCTAGAAACTAAAAGTTTTAAATTACCTCTTTCGCAGTGGCTACCTGTATATGCTTCCGTACAGCGACACTTGTAACTGTTTTTCCGATACAGAGGTACACAGGTCCCTTTGTTCTGACAGGGCGACATCGAGCATGGAGACTAAGATCGAGAAAATCAACTACTTACTTCCTTGATAAAAACCAGTAGTAGTAGTAGCAGTACTACTTTATTTAGACACATTTCACCCGTGAGCCTGGGGCTCATTTAAATGTAAACGTGTATGGTAAAATGTAAAATTTGAATATGTTATCTATTCGATAAAAATACAAAACCTAGACTAGAAGATTTAAAAACTAGACTTTACAAATTTAATATGTTAACTACTCGATACAAAGATTACAGCAACAAGAGAGGACGCACTTGTATGTCAGGTAAAAAAACCTAGACTAGAAGATTTAAAAACTAGACTTTACAAATTTAATATGTTAACTACTCGATACAAAGATTACAGCAACAAGAGAGGACGCACTTGTATGTCAGGTAAAAAAACCTAGACTAGAAGATTTAAAAACTAGACTTTACAAATTTAATATGTTAACTACTCGATACAAAGATTACAGCAACAAGAGAGGACGCACTTGTATGTCAGGTAAAAAAACCTAGACTAGAAGATTTAAAAACTAGACTTTACAAATTTAATATGTTAACTACTCGATACAAAGATTACAGCAACAAGAGAGGACGCACTTGTATGTCAGGTAAAAAAACCTAGACTAGAAGATTTAAAAACTAGACTTTACAAATTTAATATGTTAACTACTCGATACAAAGATTACAGCAACAAGAGAGGACGCACTTGTATGTCAGGTAAAAAAACCTAGACTAGAAGATTTAAAAACTAGACTTTACAAATTTAATATGTTAACTACTCGATACAAAGATTACAGCAACAAGAGAGGACGCACTTGTATGTCAGGTAGGTTGTTTCTTAAACATTAAGTTATGTAACGATAAGATTTCTTTAAATACTTTGATTTAAAAGTAGGCTGATTTAGCTTACAATAACCTCTTAGGTCATAATTGCTAGAACGCAATGAGAACAATTCCTTGATTTATTTTTGGCCCCGTATTAAATGAAGATTTATAAAGAAGGATTAGGGCTTGCATGTATCCGCGATGTTCCAGGGACTTGATGTTTACTATCTTAAGTAGATCGCCAAATGGAGTTGACTTGAGCAGATTCATCAGTGTTCTGATAGCAAGCTGATTGGTAAATTCTAGCTTGTTAGAAAGTCCAGGTGAAAGTCTCATTAAACCAGGTTACAAACTTTGATGACGGGTTGATAAAATGACTTAAAAATGGCTTGCGACGAACACAAAAGTAAAGAAAAAGCCACAGAGAGACGTATTTTAGCGTTCAGTTAACAGTTCAATATAACTTGTTCAAACGACTTCGACTGCCGGTTTCGGTCATCATCAAGATAAAACTTTAAAAAACGTGATGATAAAGATAAAACGATAGAAAAAGAGTTTTACCGTAATACTGTAGTGATACCTAGAATGGTTGGTAATGAACTTGTCTGAATGGGTGTAACGATCCGATGGAAGCAGTTCACATAGCAGATTTTCGATGTTGTCAGCCAAATCTGCCTGGTTGAAGGACAAACATGGATCCTTACAGAGACAATTAAATGCGCACTCTGAGGAGTGTTGGACCAGTTCTTTCCAAACATATGTAATTTTCAAATAGGAGCCTTTGTGAGCAAGAAAATTGGCGAAAGCAACCCCATTATGTGGTGATTGTCTTGTGTTTGATAAAGAAATGAAGGTAACCGATCAAAATGATTTTGCTTATACTTATTTATAAGATAGATAGCAAAAAAAACGCGGGTATTACCGTGACCGAAGAGAGATGATACCTTTTGAGGTCTGCAAAGAGCTCGCTGATACAATCAGAGAAAGGAAACAGAAAGATAACAAGATAAATTCCATCTTATTCTTCTAGCTCACAGAGAAATAATTTTCGTGCTGATACACGATTTGCAAACATCTGCTCCAATTAATATTACAATTTCTCTTCATCCATAATTTATTTGTTTTCCCTTTTAGGTGTTTGACTACATTTTTTTTTTCAGAAATGATTATTTTTGTTGAGAGATAAGGCGTAACACTTTGTGGCGATAGCCAAATATTTGTGTTTTGAAGACTTCTGTTAGAACCTAAAAAAAGGACACATAAAGTAAAATTTTACAGCGGTCTAATGCGATTAAAAAAATCGTATATGTCGTTACAAAAATCTTCCGTGAAGGGAATTACCGTTTTGGGCAACAAGATGAGTAACTAGGTGAGTGGTCTTTGTTAAAATCTTGCCACAGGGGTGAAGTTTGTCTTCCTTTATAATGTTTTTCTCTGGCGTCACAAGGTTATTTATCTTTCTTTTTAGTTTCTTTGCTTTACATAAATTAGGGAGAAAATTAAAAGAATGACAGAGAAGAGCTTCAGAGATTAAAATCAACTCGTTTGAATTATGCTTCCAAGGGAAGTTTTAAGAACTGTTAATTAATGTGGTGTGTTAATGCCGGATATATTAAGTGTTGTGGGGTTTTACCAACGTGAAATCAAACTCGGTCTTAGAGCATAAACCCCAACGGAAAACTATTTAAGTTCCCTCTGGAATCAAACGCTGCTCACAAACGTCATGCAGAAGTTGAGGTGTGGCACCGTAGGAGACGAGAAACACATAGAGCCGTTCGCGAAATTCTAGCTAAGTTTGAATCGAATTCCAATCCTCTTCTGCGTTGCCATTTCAACGAAAGACTCTTATTAGGTCCTTACTTTTGCATGTAAAACCCGTGTTTTCCCCTAGCACAATTATAAACAGCTCTGTTTTTCTATTTTTTTTTTTTTTCATTTTTACGTGAAGCTATTAGTTATACTGAAAAGACTTGCATCACGTTCTAATCTCAAGGTTGTGCAGTCCTTGTATGTTGCAGTTTAAAATTAAGTCAATGTGTTGTGGAAATGGTAAATTGGTCAGAAGTTCGTTTCAGACTAATGACCAATCAGGCACTTTTAAATGCGCTCGTGCACGATGCAAAACGTTGCCTAGAAAATATCGGGACCCAAACGACCCATTAAGATCACCGATCACTTCACGTGCACCTCCGTCAATGTAATTTATTACATAACTTGCAGTTATTGCAAAAAGATTTACATCGGCGAAACAGGCAGAAGACTAAGTGACCGATTCCGAGAACACCTTCGCGACGTAGAGAGGAATGACAAGGACACATCGAAACCAGTCGCTAGACATTTTAATTTACCCAATCATTCTAAGCAACATATGGCAATCTGAGGTCTTTCCTTACACTTAGGTAGCATGGAAAGCCGCAAAACTCTGCAACAGAGGCTCATCTTTCAGACCGGCAGTCTAAATCCCACAGGTATCAACGAACGCTTTTCATTCCACTAATTTATTCGTGTTTTTCTCGTTGCCATGTTCCCACCAATCACGTAGCTCCATTTTGTGCCTTTTAAAGCACACACAACCCATAATTCCTCTATTCGCTCGGACAAAGGGCTAACGCCTGAAACGTCAACTTTTGTAACCGTAACGGTGGCCAATTTACCGTTTCAACTTTGTTGATATATTCAAATTATTTCGTTACCCCCATCGACGCAGGGCCAAACAGTTTCTTTAGAAACTATAAGCCTTTATTTAACGTGTAGTGGAGTTATATATGATTTCAAGATAAGCTCGAAATGTTTCCGGCCTTTTAAACCCTAAAAAAATTACTGGTCAAAAAGTAATTGTTTGCTTGCGTTGAAGCCATTTTGTAAGTATTTTAACGTTTCAGACTTACATTTGTCATTAGGTACTATTTCACCTAAAAGGAAAAACAAATTAATTATGGATGAAGAGAAATTGTAATATTAACTGAAGCAGATGTTTGCAAACCGTGTATCAGCACGAAAATGATTTCTCTGTGAGCTACAAGAATAAGATGGAAATTTTCTTGTTATCTTCCTGTTTCCTTGCTCTGATTGTATCAGCGAGCTCTTTGGAGACCTCAAAAGGTATAATCTCTCTTCCGTCGCAGTAACACTCCCTTTTTTATTGCTATCTATCTCATAAATAAGTATAAGCAAAACTATTTTGATCGGTTACCTTCATTTCTTTATCAAACACAGGACAATCACCAAATAATGAGGTTGCTTTCGCCAATTTTCTTGCTCACGAAGGCTCCTATTTGAAAATTACATATGTTGGGAAAGAACTGGTCCAACACTCCTCAGAGTGCGCATTTAAATGTCTCTATGAGGATCCATGTTTGTCCTTCAACCTGGCAGATTTGGCTGATAACATCGAAAATCTGCTATGTGAACTGCTTCCATCGGATCGTTACACCCATTCAGACAAGTTCATTACCAACCATTCTTGGTATCACTACAGTATTACGGTAAAACTCTTTTTCTATCGTTTTATCTTTATCATCACATTTTTTAAAGTTTTATGTAGATGATGACCGAAACCGGCAGTCGAAGTCGTTTGAACAAGCTATATTGAACTGTTAACTGAACGTTAAAATACGTCTCTCTGTGGCTTTTTCTCAGTTTACTTTTGTGTTCGTCGCAAGCCATTTTTAAGTCATTTTATCAACCCGTCATCAAAGTTTGTAACCTGGTTTAGTGGGACTTTCACCTGGACTTTCTAACAAGCTAGAATTTACCAATCAGCTTGCTATCAGAACACTGATGAATCTGCTCAAGTCAACTCCATTTGGCGATCTACTTAAGATAGTAAACATCAAGTCCCTGGAACATCGCGGATACATGCAAGCCCTAATCCTTCTTTATAAATCTTCATTTAATACGGGGCCAAAAATAAATCAAGGAATTGTTCTCATTGCGTTCTAGCAATTATGACTTAAGAGGTTATTGTAAGCTAAATCAGCCTACTTTTAAATCAAAGTATTTAAAGAAATCTTATCGTTACATAACTTCATGTTTATGGAACAACCTACCTGAATTATAAGAGCGTCCTCTCTTAGAAGTTTAAAAATGTACTGATCAATGTTTTTCAGGTTTTTTTACCTGACATACAAGTGCGTCCTCTCTTGTTGCTGTAATCTTTGTATCGAGTAGTTAACATATTAAATTTGTAAAGTCTAGTTTTTAAATCTTCTAGTCTAGTTTTTGTATTTTTATCGAATAGATGACATATTCAAATTTTACAGTATAATTTTACCATACACGTTGACATTTAAATGAACCCCAGGCTCACTGGTGAAATGTGTCTAAATAAAGTACTACTACTACTACTGGTTTTTTTCAAGGAAGTGAGTACTTGATTTTCTCGATCTTAGTCTCCATGCTCGATGACGCCCTGTCAGAACAAAGGGACCTGTTTACCTCTGTATCGGACAAACAGTTACAAGTGTCGCTGTACGGAAGCATATACAGGAAGACACTGCGAAAGAGGTAATTTAAAACTTTTAGTTTCTAGAGCAATATTTTCAAAAATAATGTTATACCAGCGTACGTTTGTGGCCTATCTGATTCCTGCTGAGCCATCCCTACTCGTCGTTATTTCACTGCACACGGACTTGTTTTTAAAAGTGTAATTTTTTCTATTATTATTTCTTTTCTCTATCCATTTCATATCAGTTAACAATGACTGCAGGTGTTCATCTGGACCAGAAGGAAAACAGCGGTGTAATATAGGTGAGTTATTGTTCCAAAATTTCACCCAGGTCAGCTCCAAATTATGGAGCACAGGATTCGCTTCTTATTTCCCACGAGCGCGCTTAGAATGAATAGGTAGAATAAGAAGTTTGTAATTTACCTACCATGGCGAAATAGAAGTTATCTCCTGGTTTGAAATATTAGCACAATGGCTCAGAACACGTTTAAAATTCGTCAAATGAAACATTGTTGTGATATATTCAATAAAACTTGATTTAGACCCCGTTCAACACCTAATTCCACCTAAAAACTGAAATATTAAGAGTAATTTTGAAACGGCTGGCTGTAATTTGCTGATATTCGCTCACGTGCGAGGATATGGCCCAAAAACAAAAATCCAGAAGCTAAGAAAAAATCCATTAAAGATTTTACGAGATCGACCCATAAACCTCTTCAACAAAATTTCCCCATATCAATAGTGATTGCCATACAACGTCCACTACTTCAAACTGTAATCATTTAGTGAACACATGTGTGAAATTCGTTCGACTGCGAAGAGGGAAGTGTAAGTTGTTTTTTTGAACGCTTTGAATATAATCGTGATATAGAAAACCATAGACCTACCACTCAGATGAAACTGAATTTGCCTCTGCCGACAGAGCCAGCACAGCGATCATAAGTCAAGGTCAAATTATCAATGTCAAATTGTCAACGTCGACTCGTCAATGTCAAATTGCGTGCCAATTTCCCACGCAAAAGCCTGAAGGAAAGCCTAACAAACAATCACTGGCACACAGAATATGTGGAAAAGCTGAAGCTATTAAAGAAATCTGTAAAAAGAAACAAAAGAAGAGAAGAGGAAAACACGATAATTCTCGAACAAAAACTTGGTTAATCATGGGTTTCCTGTTAATTCACCAATCTTTTTCTTAGTTTAATCAAAAAAGTTACAATTCTTTGGATTTCTAGATCTTCTGCCTGACAAATTGGTTTTGAAATTGAAAACACGCTACTCAAGCAATACAACGGTCGCACTTGCGCTGACGGTTAACCGCTTTGTTGACGGACTGCACCTGAGAGAACAAGAACTACTAAAATAGAATTTAACATGCAGCATGAATAGTGTTTGGTAACAGTTTGCCGTATTTCCATTTGTTTTAGCTTGTTTGAAAACTCCGTTGAACCGCCTTCTTACCAATGAAGCTGGTGGGCGGGCGCTCGAAAAAATTAAGGCGTAGGCAGTTTAAAGCAAAACCCTTTATGGCGATTAAATTAAGAGTAGTAACAAAGGCAAGCACAGACACAAACGTGCGCATGCACGGACTTGCATACGTTCACGCACGCAGCATATGCACGCACAGGAGCTTGCAAACACACATATATACACGCTTAGGTTGTCGATAAGCTATGCGATGTGCTCATGTTTTGCTCAGGGAACTATTAGAGAGCAAAGTAAGAGTCGCGGTTAAGTAATAAAGGTGGGTATTCACTCACAAACACACACATACACACGCACGGAAACTCTAACGAGGCTAGGTGGATAGGTTAAGGTGGCTAGTACCAGTTTCCTCGCGTGGGAGGCAGGTCGAAAATTCATAACAAATATGGCGGCACGAGGCTTTTTACGGTTTACGCTACTTTTGTCTTATTTTGTAAGAAGTTTGTCTACCAGCGTGTATTTGATGTATTCAACAGCCACTGCGTATGGAGGAGACAGAATCAAAGATAAACAAGACGATTCTCGGCGACATAAAGGTTGCTTCGCATCTAAACCAAAAATCTAATCTATACGAGATCTCGAGAAAGCCAAAGAGTGATAGTAAAAGCAAAATCTGCCTGAAGAAGGAACAGACTCCAAACCTCAAAGGAAAATAATATGATTTAACCAGAGTTTGTGAATAAATGCTTAAAGATGAGCCCGGGAGGCTGTCTTTGACGGCTATTAGATGGTTTTGTGAGCAGTAAACGTCTGTAAACATCAGATCGTAGATACTCGCGCGAACACACTCGATAGTCAGCGGCAGTCGATCTTATTAAATCCGGATTTTTAAATGCGTGACAAAGCGCGTGGAAATTGCTAAACTCGCAACTAGTCCATGGGCCAGAGAGGTTCTCCGTACCACTTAGGTGAGTGCTATCTGATGAAAGGTTATGTGAAAGACTTTACAAATTCATTTGAAAGCTATCTTGAAAGTGTAGATTTCTCAATTTTTTAGGTACTTGTTTATTTGAAAAATTATTGGTCAACATGGAAACGAGGTTAGGGATAAAACGGTTATTTGCAATACCTTTTTTGTTTATCATAGCGAATAAATCAGTACATGTAACATCTAACAGCATTTCAAAACGATGTTTTGGTGAGAGGCGAAGATTTCCTTTATTTGATTTGAAAGAAAGCTTAAATGAAACCGTGAAGTCAAACTCGCAAGACATCATGAGTGAGTCCCAGGGTAGCGTAGTGCTTCAAAGTTCTTTCACTTCTTAACCTTGCTGTGTCACGACGCTTTCAAAAAGACGGAAAAACATAAGAATAGAGACTTAGAGCCTAAATTTTTAATCCTCATCAGCGGAAACACTTGCAAGCAAGCAGGTAGTGATCGAACTTTCTCAAGAACGCAACGAAACTTGATTGCTATGAACAGACAAAACTAATCGGTTTCGTTGTGAAGTTTGCATTTTTTTATTACTCGGATCATGGAAATTATTGATATTCATTATTAGAAATCACAGGTTATTGTTTGATTAGGCGAAAATTGGAGAAAATTTCTCAAACAAAGGAAAACGCAGAAGAGATTCATGGGTGTAATCTGGGAAGTAGAGAGCAAAGACCTTGTCGGGAAGAGCCTAGCGCGAACAGAACTTATATGAGGAAAAATACACTTATGCGATAAGAGAACCAGATTTAGGAAAGGAACAGAAAGGTACAATATTTTAACTGCATACGTCGACTTGCATACCGATGTCACGATTAGATAAGCTGCTATAGCTAACTTATAAGACATCGCTAATACATTTAGTGAGGTGTTGTAACACGAGTTATCATATCGCTGGCAGCGCCCGTGGGCAACATGAAGCAAATCCTGTGATCTGATTTCTACCCGAGCGGGCAAGATGGGCCCACCTTACCCGCTCGGGATTGCTCGTTTCTTATCCCGCGCATGAAGAGAATTGCTTGGAATGATCTTACAATGTTCGTAATCTTTGGGTAATGACGGCGATGTAGTCGCAAAAAGTGGCAGAAGACAGTCAAAACAAAGAAAGCATAAAGGTGTCTTCATATTGTAATGCAGCAGTTGGCGTTCTCACCGTGCTATTTGAGCCATAAGCTGAAAAATGTGTCTGGATAGTCCTTTGGAAACGTTGCCATGGAAACTGCTGTTGACGAAATGACACCTATTTTTGGATGACCAGTGATTATATAATTCAACCCCGTAAAAGTGTTCAAATGGCCTTGGTCACTCTTTTTCTTGTATTTTTTCAAAGTTACAAACCATAAAAGAGATGAAAACTGGTACTAGTTACCTTAAAACATGCGTCCATCTTCTGAGATTTTATTTACAAGTGATTGATGACTTTGCGTATTTCCTTCCTCACCCTACTCACTAACAAGGACATCGATGCAACGATTCTTCGTATTCTTTACTTTATATTTAGATTATGGCCTTAAATAGTTGATTAGGGCGAAGCGTGAACCAGTTATCTTGCAAAGAAAACAGGGGCAAACTATGCCCTAGATTAAACCGCAGGTCGGTCAGAACTTAACCAAAGGCGAGATCCTTATCCTATGCGTGTCTTATTCTATGTTGCTTAAGACTGAACACTGTTGGACTATCGTCCCCGATAGGCGTGCGGCACTTGTAAAAAACGAAGGAAGATTTAAACAAAAACTGGATACTTCTAAAGAAGCAGAAATATTTAAAAAAGGCGCAATTTCTCAAACAATTGTCTTGAGGTTTCTGAACTTTATTTACTCTGTTGTAGAGTACCTCATGGTGTTTCCGGAGCCGCGTTCTACAGAAAATTATGCCATGAAGAATCCAGCCATAGCCTCAGATCTCAGCCAGCTGTCAGTGTGTTTTTTTATCAAACTTGTTGCAGACCAAGGGGATCAGTTTGTCATGAGCTATGCCATTCAACAAGAAAAAAATAGCATTTTGGTCGAAATTAATCCAACCCTGGCTGTGACAGTTGATGGTCATATATTCTGGTAATGCTTCATGGATTTTTGAAAACTGGGTTGAGGTATTTCTTATTGGAGCCACGATAACTCATAATACAGGACATACTATGATCTTCTTGTTAGACACGAACGCATGAAGGAGAAGAAAGGAATTTAAACATACAAGTAGACAGATTAACTGGCTGACTGGCTGCTAGACAGACTGATTGAATGGGCGACAGACTATCTTGCTGATTGACAAACTGTCTGACTGAAAAACGACTAGCTGACCGACTAACTGGCTGACAGACGTATTGGCTGACAACCAGACTGACTGGCTGACAACTTGACTGACTGTGTGACAGACTGACTAAAGGATATGACGGACTGACGAGCAGACAGAACAGACTGGCTGACAGACTGACTGACTGACTGACTGACTGACTGAGAGACAGATTGACTAGGTGACAGACTGACTGAGTGACAGGCCTTTTACAAATTTCTATAGACTTACTAACTGCCTGACAGACTGAATGACTCTTTATTGATTGACTTAGTAACAATCCAAAAGGAAGGCGGATCCTGAATAATTAAATATATTTTAAACTGTTATGCTTATCTGTTTTCCTTTATTTCATTTTTTTCAAGGTTTGAGGCGAGAAATCTCTACAATGATACCTGGAAACACTTGTGTCTCACCTGGGAAAACAGTCAAGGAGTAGCAAAACTCTATAGAGATGGCAAAGTTATAGAACAGAAAACGAATACCAACAGCAAGAACGCTATCGTTAAATCTGGCGGCGCAATGGTGCTCGGACAAGAGCAAGACTCTGTTGCTGGAGGTTATAATCCTAAGCAAACTCTTCACGGCCGATTGGCAGGTGTCAACATTTGGGATAAAATTCTGTCCGAAAGCGACATTGCCGCCCAGTACACAAGTTGTAGCATACCTCATGGTTCTGTTCTTAAATGGTCTGCATTTAAAAATCTTACTCATGGCAATGTCACAGTTGAAGAGCCGTGAACTGTGTTGTTCAGTGATCAAACGCTCTAGACTCATAACTCACGTGCTGTAAAATTGCTTAAATTGGAGTATTTACCATATGCAAGCTGGATCACCTGGCACAGTATTAAGTATAGACAACAAAATATTACATGATATTGCGTTTGAACGTTGCTTACTTTGGCTAGGTCTTTGGAAAACATTTCATTATATTTATCCACCTATCTACTTAGTTGTTTGATAAAATATGTCAAAGTTACAGGTAAAGTTTTAGGTGACAGGTTTTTTCCCTAAAGCTAAGACAGCTACCCGTTTTTACAGTAAGGAATCTTAACAAAATGAAAATTTTCTTCTGTGTTCTCATTTATTCATGATTCTTGAGAATTAATTAGAGGGCATTTCAAGATTTTTTAAGATACCAAAGAGAATTTGAACATTGAGAGGCTAACAGGACGACAAGTGTTCATGCTTTGAATGCGTGCCTAGATAAAGCGCTGTACCGATGTTTGACGCCTGTGTTGTCTGGGAAAACTTTCGTCTCCGCAAAGTAGCGCGCTAAAATGTTTACATTCATTTGTCCACTCAATTCTCAAACTGTTATACATATCGTTTTAACTTGTTAAGGAAGTGAATAACATGTAACTGTTTGAATAATATACTACCTAATGACAAATGTAACTCAGAAACGTTGAAAATACAAAATGGCTACAGCGCTACCAACCAATTGCTCTTTGACTGATAGTTTTTAAGGGTTTACACTGCGGAAAACATTTCGAACTTAATTAAAAATTCATATATAACTCTGCTACATATTGACTTAGTTTCAAACTGCATCGGAAGACAAGGACGGCACAATCTTGAGATTAGATCTTGATGAAAGTCTTATCAGTATAGCTAATGGTTTCACGTAAAAATAAAAGAATAATAATAAAAATAAAAAACAGAGCTTTTTATAATTGCGCGGGAGGAAAACATGGGTTTCACGTGCAAAAATAAGGGCCTAATAAATGTGTTTTGTACAAACGGCAACTCAGAAAGAGTACTTTGATTGAAAATTAGCTAGAATTTCGCGAATGGCTGTATGTGTTTATCGTCTCTTACGGTGCCACAGCTCAACCTCCGCATGACGTCTGTGAGCAGCGTTTGATCTGGGTTTCTGTTTTAAGACCAAGCTGATTTCACGTTCTAGTTTTGCAGAGGACGGCTAAGATCTAAAAATGAAGGCAGCTAGGAAAAAGTTACGTTACAAACTCAAGGTTTACAAGTTACGGTAATAAACTCAGTTTAAGCCGTTCCACACTGGATTCGAAGTAGGGATATTTTCTTTATTGTTAAGAGGATGGTCTCCAAGGAAACTGTACATAAACACCTTAAAAGCGACTTTGTGAATTGACCGAGTGAAAATCGAAAAATGTGGCACATGTTTGGAAAATTGAAAACCTTCATATTTTGCCTAGAGACACCTTATAGTAAAGATAGAAGCGTGGTAAGGTTTTTTTTGCCCAGAATTCCCTCTTTATCCTAGAAAATTCACGAAAACTGAAACGAGCGTTGGTAGCCGTAAAATGGCGGAAATCAATGCCCCGAGTAGAGGCAAATGAACTTTGCTCATGAAAAGTGCAAAAGAAGGCAAACTCCTATAAATTTTATAAATTTTTATAGGCGGAATAGAGGTATGGTTTTAGTCTGAAACAGGACCATTTCATTTCATATTGACCTCACGGAACGCTTTTGAAATTTACCAATATCTTAAAACCCAGAAGTCGCATTTCTTGGCAAATTTTCAGTTATCATTTGCCCCATGCGGTATAACTCAGAATCGGTTCAGATTAAGCTCATGATAAATGGAAATAGTATCGTTCTCGAGGATATAAAAATTAGTTGCATTTCAGCATGGAAAAACCAGGTTGAACTTTGTGAAAATCACATCATCGGTATTTTGATACGTCACGACATAATCTAATTAGGCCCCCTGTGGTTAACTGCAGAATTCCACCCACATTTCAGCTGCTAGAACCGTGTTCGATTAGGAAATTGATACAATAAGCTAGCCTTGCATAGGTAACGACGACAAATTGGTTTTCATTCCTGCTTTCGTTTCAAATTCTCATCCATTTCCTTATGGTGAAATTGTTTACAATACCACATTCTGTAAGCTAGCGGAAGGCGTCTGTTTGTCTTGGCATATTCGAACACATTAAAGTATTAAGAAGTTGTAAGGTAAAAGAATTAGCTTCATTGTGGACTCGAAAGGGGACAATTCAATCATTTATACTGGTAGGTCAAATGTTCACTGCCGGAGACGCGTGTTAAAGATGGGAAGCAATCTGATACGAGTGTAGATGAAACATACTCATTATTTGTCACGCAATGCTGAAATTATTTCAATCTTTTTCCCATCTTGTAATTTTACGGCCAAGAATATCCGGAATTAAGGTTTTTAACAAACTTTTCAATGTGATAATTTTTTTTATCAGTGAGTCACCGCTGTGAGACTTTTAAACTTCGCAGCGGGGATCTTATACAGAGTTGAATGTAATTGAGTGATATCAGATACTTAGAAGAGCCAATAAGTAGAACACAAAACAATAAATAGCTGTAGCAGGGCAAAGGAAAGAGAGTAAAAAATTATGATTAAAAAAAAGGTTAGGTAAAGGATCAAAAGGCATTGTAAAGATGAAACAGAGGCAATGTACAAAATGATTGAAATAGGAGAAGAACACCAGGGTGAACCAGAACTGAGGATAAAACAAACGTTTTATGTTCTGCTCATTGGCTCTTCTAAGTACGTAAATCAACAGGATATTCGCACTTGACTAAGCTTTGAGCTCGAGTCTCTAGTTTTCCTTTCCCTACTTTTATTTTCTTTTACAGATTACTGTGAATGTCTCAATCTTTTTTCGCATATTTTATAAAACAGCGGTTGTTTCGTGTGTTTTTAGAAATTTTGGCGTTAAAAATTGATCCCCTCATGCATGCCTTATTTGGCCGCCGTGTTCCACCACGTGTCCACAGTAAAATAAACGCTGTAACGTAGTCTGACGTATCGAGTCATAAAACTTCGTCTTATCAAAGTGGCGCATTTTAACGCTTACATTCAGCTTATAAACTGAGATTTACACGTTATATTTCTTGTTTTCGCGTGTCAAGGAACTGTATAGCTGGTACATGTAGTTTGACTTAAAAAATGGCTGACGCTATCAACCAACTGCTTTTTGTCTAGTTCATTTTTAAGGTTTGCTTTGGAGGAAACATCCAAATTACTATTGAGCCATCATTGTGTAGTTAACAAATGAAACCACGCTGCCGTAAATCTATAACCTAGTATATCAGAACAAGAAAGTGGCACACGATGCGCAACTGGGTGTTTCACTGATGTTCTTACTAAATTTTGACGTGTTCTTGATCAGTTACTGAACAGATTCACGGCAACATAGAATCCATTTGCTTTCTATAGTGAAGACGTAAAAGTTTTATTAACGTTGACGTCATTTATCATCTATCCTCTAACAGGCCACGAGTAAGAACCAATCAAATTTCGTGTAGAGTTCAGATTATATAAATCTCTTCGTTCGCATATATATGACGTGCGCAGTTGCATTTTATGGCAGTCTTATTACACTTCAGCCGCGCGTTTATCTCGCTAAATTTTCCTACAGCCAATTGAAAAAAGAAGCGAAGAAATTGTTACCAGCACACCCGTTTCTTCTTCTTCTGCCGATATTTCTGTGAGTCAAAATAACAGTGGTGGTCGTTCAAGAGAAAACAACGATCTTCCTGGAATACTTAAGCAAATGCGCGGTGAACAGTTATACTTGCATCAACTTAAATAATCAAAACCCTTCTTTGTGTCTTTGATTTCTATCAAGTTAAGACTTCCATGAGAGCTTGACTATTTTAACCTTGTTTTTATTTTCGTTTTTGTAAACTAATAGCCCATTTCCGAATTATCCTTGGCCTCATTTTCAAAACGAGTCCTGGTGCTCATCCTTTCATGTGATTATAAGTTTTAATTCACATGCAAATTAAACTCATTTTCACAAGAGTGGTTGAGCACCAGGCCTCGTTTTGAAAATGAGGCCAAGGGTAATTCGGAAATGGCCTATTCAAAGCCCTCATCTCTAGGAGATGCAATAATGCTAACTCTAGTTTGGGTCAAAACTGCTCATTTATCCCGCTTGTAGATTTTCTTCACAAACTCTAGAAACAATCCTTCAGGCAGGTTGGCAGACTTCTGCGATATAAGTTCTACAATGTTCTTGTAACTTTCCTCTTCGAAGTCCTTGTAGACCTGCTTCAAGTTGAGCTCATGATATAACTTTTTCACCTTCTCGGATGAGGCAGAATCTTTTATACCGTAGTTCTCCTAAGAAATGTTAGCAGAATAAAAGAGTTAAATTCCTGTCTCTTATCACAAGTGTCTGCCGTGAAGAATGAAAATCTCTAAGAGAGTAAGCGGGGAATAGGGGTACACTTCCCGTTCTGATTGCAATAAATTTTAGCTCATCTACATAAAAATGAAAAAAATTAGAACACCTTCTGCCTGAAGTGACAATTAGTGACTTGGGGAACCAAGTAACCAATTGATAAAAATACTTAAAAGGATACTATAATATTGAAGGTCAAAAAATGAGGAAACTGTAGGTTGCAAGCAGAAACCATATGAAACACGTTTAGCTGCTACCTCGCTTTGTAATGTAAGTTCTCGGAGTATCCACGGGCTTCCACTGGAAACTGGCTGCCCCCAAATAGAATACTGCCCCCCCCCCTCCCATGGCTTAGAATCACCTACAACCCAGCCACGGGTTCCCATTCCAGTAGACCGTCGTCAATGTTTAGATCAGTGGGAGGTAAAAAAAAGGAGGAGGGGAGGGGTGGGGGAAAGGAGAGGACTGGTGACCAATAACACCTACTTATTAAACTCCTACTGAACTCCACAATATACATTTATATGTATTTAAATATATATATATATATATATATATATATATATATATTTATATTCTGTATACGAGGGAAATTCTGACCCTGTACACCCCAAATAATCATACTTAAAGTGCCGCTATGATCAAAATTTCGCATTGCCTTTTCTTTTCACTACTGGAAACTAGAAGTAAGAAACACTAACCCTGCCAAGTTTAATCGCAAAATTCTCACGGGAAGTATGATTATTTCAAGCTTGTTTTTCGTTTTTGGTCGCCCGCCATTACTCAATTCAAAAATGGCCGGATGTGGCAAAAAGAGTTGGCACTAGTTGGAGCCCTTCGGAAGTGACGTCATATGCGCAGCTCGACCTAAAAAACGTGGCTAAATTTGTATGCCATTTGGAAGAAGAATTCGAGGAAGAATACATCTTATAAAACGCCTAGAATTTCCACTGTGGAAGCTCTCACAACACACGAAGCATGATGCGAAAGTGCGCGTATGACGTCATAGGCCAACTCATGTGTAAAACCGCTTTTCAGTTCAGTCGCTGGCTCTCGGTTGCGAGCTGAGTAATGGCGGACGGGTTTTTCGTGATTTTCGGCCAGCTATATCAAGGCGTATTTCGCTTCCATCGACCTAAAAACTATCGCATAGTACAATTCTAACCATATTAACTTGATTCGCGCTAAAAAAATGTCAAAACCAGAGACAAAAATTTTCGTCGTAGTGGCATTTTAAATAGAATATATGTTGGAAAAGAAAATTTGCCCTGAGCGGGATTTGAACCCACGTCCCCCTGTTACTAGTCAGGTGTGATGACCACTACACTATCAGGACAACCATGCTGGCAACACGGCAATCGAAGACGTGATTTATGTGATCGGAGACGTGGTCTCCCGGGAAACTTAATTTTCAAGGTGACCGGGTAGGGGAAGCCTATAGCCCCATATGAAACCCAACTAAGGATCTATTAAAGATACATATATATGTATATATATATATATTTATATATATGTAACCAAAATAGCGTAATGAGATCATCATCTACTAAAAAGTGCTCAATAGCAGGGCTAGAGCTATGGATAATTATACTTCAAGATTTAGGTTACTTGAACTTTTACTGCAACTCTGAGTTTCATGCCTCTTGTATATATAGGAGAAGTAGTGTGGCACACGAGGAGGGACAACTTCGAGCGAAAAAAGACATACACTCAATAAAAAGTCAAAAAAGTTTAAATTTAAACGTTTTAGACTTTTTATTGAGTATATGTCTTCCTTCGCTCGAAGTTGTCCGTCCTCGTGTGCCACACTACTTCTCCTACCATTTATCGAGGTTTGGACTGTGAATCCTTTTGGATCCTTCTGGCGTGGCGTCACTGTTGGCTCGAGGCCTTTTAACTTATTATATATATATATATATATATATAACTAACTGCAGACAGTACTGTTTCGGCCTTCTGGGCCTCATCAGTGCAGTGCTAATGCTAGGATGGAGGAGAACCAATATGGTCACCCCAAACGATCCAACCTTTGTGGTATCGTCTATATATATAACCAATTATTACGCTGGAATGTTCCTTATCGACTAGCAAAGGGCTCAATAGTTGGACTAAAGCAGTAGATGATATTATCAGCAACGAGTTGGGTTATTTGGTCTAAGACATTTAATTGCTACTCACAGTTTCATTCTCCA